>NC_056733.1:1137691041-1137786144 GCF_019279795.1 Protopterus annectens | reverse complement strand
AAACCTGTACATCCAAAAGGTGTAGTTTGTATTCCCCTTTGTTCTGATAATTGGGAAAGAAAACTGGCAGGTTAATGGACTGATTGATATTTGACTCGGAAGCAACCTTAGGGAGAAAAGAGGGATTGGTCCTGAGGTAAACTCTATCCTTGTGGAAGGTTAGATACGGGGGTTTCACACAAAGGGCTTGAATTTCAGAAACTCTTCTAGCCGAAGTGATGGAGACGAGAAAGGCCATCTTCCAAGACAAATACTTGAGATCCACTGAAGCTGCAGGCTCAAAGGGGGAAGCTGTCAAGGCCTGAAGCACTAACGTCAAATCCTATGGAGGTAACACTTCCTTTACCAGAGGTCTGAGCAGGAAGGTGCCGTTCTGAAGTGATCAAGGGACGCAGATCATGTCCGACATGGTAGTGAGAGATAGCTGCTAGTTGAACTTTGACAGTGGAACAGCTAGCCCCCTGGTGAAACAGCCCTGATAAGAAGTCTAACACAGCAGGTAAGGGAGCTGTGAAGGGATCCAAGTTTTGACGTTCTGCCCAAATAGAGAAACGTTTCCATTTGCTACTGTAAATCTTCCTAGTAGAAGGCTTGTGGGCTGCTACCAGAATAGCTTTGACTGGGGAAGAGATGCCGGGAGTCCTAGCTACGAGTGGAACTGGAGCAGCCAAGCTGTGAGCTTGACAGTGACCAGGTTCAGGATTGGGAGACCCAGTGGGTGGGAAATGAGATCCGGGAGGGGATCTAGAATCCAAGGAGGATTCACCAGATGAGACCAAAGGTAAGGAAACCAGGTTTGACGAGGCCAGAATGGGGAAATGAGGATAATCCTGCTCCCCAACCAACTGGCTTTCTGTAGAAACTTTAGCATCATGGGTAGAGGTGGATAAGCATAAAGCAGACCGGGAGGATAAGCATGCACCAGAGCATCTCTAGGGGATTCCCTGACTTGGGGAATTAAAGCGAAATAGCTGTTGCATTTGGTGTTTGAAGGAGAGGCGAAAAGATCGCAAGAGGGCTGCCCCCACTTGGCAAAAATCTGATTCACTACATGCGGCTTGAGAGACCACTCATAAGGGTAAAGGATGGTGCGACTGAGTCTGTCCGACAGGATGTTGGACCGTCCCGGAATGTGCGTTGCAATGAGAAAACGGTTGGTGGAGATCGCCCATTCCCACACTCTCATGGCCTCTCGGCAGAGTGGGTAAGACCTGGTACCCCCCTGTTTGTTGATGTACCAGACAACCGACATGTTGTCCGTCTGGATCGCAATCGTCCCTACAGGAAGAAGGTCCTGAAGTGCTTGCAACGCTAACAGCACTGCCCTCATCTCTAGGACATCGATATGCAAAGAGGTCTCCGTGTTGTTCCACGTGCCTTGGACAGTCCTGCCCGAAGAGTGCCCCCCCCCCACCCGAGGTGAGAGGTGTCCGTGGTCACCGTGGCAAGGGGAGGGGCCATAGAGAAGGGGCATCCCGTGTGGAGGTCCGGAGATTGCAGCCACCATACGAGAGCCCTCTTGAAAGCCCTGCTGAGGGGAATGGGATGACTCGGAGGGTAGTGACGAAAGGACCACTGGACTTGGAGGGTCCACTGCAAGACCCTCATGTTCAGACGTGCCATTGGCAATAAGTTGATTGCCGCTGCCATTGAGCCTAGAGCCCTCAGGACCAATTCCGCAGGAGGAGCTGAAGATAGAAGGATGGCCCGCACATGAAGCCTCAGGGTTCAAAGTCGTTCTGGGGTTAAGAAGGCTACAAGATTGATTGTGCTTAACCTGGCCCCGATAAAATCTATGACCCGAGTCGGGGTGAGAGAAGATTTGTCCATATTTATTGTGATCCCTAGCCAGGGAGCAAGGCGAAGAAAATAGTTCCTGGCTGTGCAGAGTAGATGCCTTGTCGGGGCGGTCAGGAGCCAGTCATCCAGGTACGGAAAAACCTGAATTCCCTGGAGCCTCAGGTGGGCCGCTATCACTGCTAACACTTTGGTGAACACCCTGGGGGCTGAGGTGAGACCAAAGGGGAGAACCCTTGGTAATGACTGGCTCCTAGCCGGAAGCGGAGAAACCTCCTGGATAGTCTGTCCATGAGAATGTGGTAGTATACATCCTTGAGGTCTATAGAGCACATCCAATCGTTCTCCTGTAATATGGGGAGAATGGATTGAAGAGTGACCATCCAGAACTTCTCTTTGGTTACTGACAGGTTCAAGAGGGAGAGATCGAGGATTGGCCTTAAGTCCCCGTCATTTTTGGCACCAAAAAGAACCTGGAGTAATAACCCAATCCGAGCTGGTCTGGGGGGACGTGTTGGATGGCTCTTTTTTCTAGGAGATGCTGAATTTCCACAGCTGTGGCCTCCTTCTGATCGGGTGGGACATCGGGGAGGTGCTTGGGAAAGAGAGGGGGGTAAGAGAAGGGAATCTGGTAACCTCTGGATATGATGCGAAGCACCCAGCGGTCTGCTGTGATGGACTCCCAAGCTGCCAGGTGCCTCGAGAAATGTCCCCTGACTGCCTCCAGAGTGAAGCAGTCGGGCAACCCCTCAGGGCTGCTGCGTGGGCCAATCAGAGAAGGGTTCTCTGGACCCAAAGTTCTTCGGGCCCCCTCTGCCTCTAGGGCGGCGTCCTTCCTGTTCTCCTCTGCCACGGAAGAACTGGGGATCCGGAGCGGACTGTGACTGTTGTGACTTCCGGAACCACATCTTCTTCTGTCCCTTTTGGTTCTTGGAGAAGGACCTCTGGGGAGCAGAGAAGCGGACTCCAACGGCAGACAATGTCTTCCCATCCTTTTTGCTGTGTACCAAGGTGTCGCGAACGGTCTTCCCAAATAGGGTAGAACCATCAAAAGGGGCATTTGCGAATGACGCCTTTAAGGGTTCCGCGAAATCACAATGCCGGACCCAGGCCTGACGCCTCATGACGAGGCCTGCTACGCTGGCTCTAGCGGCTCCCTCCATGGCATGGGATAGTAGCCACACAGAGGTACTGGAAATGGACCTAAGAGTGGCCATACGGGTAGAGTACAGCTGTCTGTCGACATGGACTCCGGGGGTGATGCAGCATATTCCTTAATGAGATCCCGCTGCAGTCGAATAACGTGTGCTGTATAGTTCAGAGACCTAACCGAGAAGGACGCTGAACTAAACACACGCTTCCCTAAGCGGTCCAGTGATCGGGACTCCTTGCCCAGGGGGTGGACCGAGGGGCTCTCTTGAGCTAGTTCCCTCTTAGTGGCCACCGCCACCAACATGGCATCTACCGGGGGACCCGTGCTCCAATGGGGCCTATCCACAGGGGGACTGAGGATCCTGTCAGGGTGCTTCGGGACTGGCTCCACAGTGTCCGGCTCCTTCCACGCCCTGGTGGTAATCAGGTCCACCAGGGGGTTGGCCGGAGGGGACACCCAAGAGGTAGAAGGGCCTGCTTCAATCGCCTCCAGGAACACGGACTCGTCTGAGGTCGGCTTTGGGGCAGACCACCTGCCTCTGATCCTGAGCATTTCCATGATGTCTCCAAAGGAGACATCCTCGGGGGGTGACCTTGGGGAGCCTTCCCCTTTCTCCAAATCCGTGTCTTCAGTCAGGGACTCAGGGGAGTCCACGTGCCTCCTCTTGCACTTCCGCTTGTGGGGGATCTCCTCGGAGGGGCTGTCCGAGGAGGCCTCACCAGCAACATCCTGTTCCAAGGGAATGACCTGGGACATTGAAGCAGGCTATCCCTGGGGCTGGGTGATGGAAGTCGGACCCAACAGAGAAGGAGAGCTGGGTGGACCCGTGGCAAGGACTGGGGGCCTGGAAGCAGTCGACAGAGACCTCTCCACCACGTCGAACGCCGAGGGAGAGCCGCACTCTCTGGGATCCGAGAGCAGACCCTCACTCGGATCTGACAGGTGGACCGGGGCCGGCGCCGAAGCGGTCGTATCTGACAAACCAGTATGCCCCGACCTGGACAGCGCCATAGGCATACTGAAACCCTCGTATCTGAAGCTCAGCCCTCGGCTCCGAGAGCTTTGATCCGACAAAAACGGACCTGACAGGCTCGAGGGAAGCGTTGGCGCCGAAGTACCCGAGACAGTCGGCGCAGACCTACCCCCGGTTCCAAGGCTGCCCGGCTCCGAAGGCTCCGAACCTGGGAAGCGAGACGGAGAAGGAGCTATTGGGGCAAAGAAAGGGGTCAAGCTCCCCCCAGGAGGGGGGGGGGGCAGGAGCACTCCCATCTGCAGTTGGGCCTGGAGGAACGTTCGCATCTTCCGGTCCAAATCCGCATCGGAAAGGCTGCGAGTGGATCTCGACGAGGCCACTGAGGCGGGTTGGGAGTGCCTCGATGACCTCGAAGGAGATCGGTCTCCTCCTCAGGACCCGTGAAAAACAGGAGACCAGAACCGAGAGGGAGGAGACCGAAGCCCTGGAGGGAGAAGACCGCTTAGCCGGGGGGGGGCGCGATGCGGAGGTCTCAGCCCTACGCTTGTGGTGCTTCTCCCTCCTTTTGTCTTTTCTGGCCTCCCTCTCCTCCGGGCCTACGGCGGGAGGTTGAGTCTCGGCCGAGGGGAGAGAGGAAGGAGTGGCCGCCGCCGAAGCCGCAGTGGAAGCCACGGTAGGACCGAAGGCCGAAGCCGAATCCGGGGGCAAGAGACCCGCCAGGATCAGCTTGGATCTCCGGTCCTTAAGTGCCCTGGGGTTGAATGCCACACAGATGGAACACCCAGAGGAAAGGTGTCCAACCCCAAGGCAGAACACACCGAGTGTGGCCATCAGCCAGTGAAAGCTTATTGCCACACTCGGTGCATTTGGAGAAGATTGGTTTTGGGGCCTCAGACATTTTAAGCAAAGGAGGACACACTCGTTGGGCCCCAACACACGCACACAGACCCTGACGAACCAGCGAGGGAGTATTATAACTAAAGTAAGAGTTAAAAATTAGAAGTTATGTACCTACCATAACGTTCCATGTTAGTTGTCTTCTCTCACCTTCTTTCTTGCTGGATGGGTTAGCTCCGACTCGGCACTTGCTAAGCTCGAGAGTCACTTTACCAGCTCGAGGCAGCCCCATATCCCATGATGCAAGGCGGTGAATACCCAGATCTCGTTTGGTACCTAGAGGGAAAACTACCTAGCATAAAAACTTTCCACTAAGGAAAGAAGAGCAATTAGCCTAAAATGGCTGTAAGGGGAAACCAGATAATTAAAAACTAGAACTAACTGGTGACCAAGGATACAAAATCTTCCAGAGACAAGGGAGATCAAGGTCTGTCCAGGCAAGGGGGACAGGAGGGAGGGTCGCAAGAAAGAAGGCGAGAGAAGACAACTAACATGGAACGTTATGGTAGGTACATAACTTCTAAATGTTAAGTTGTCAATCTCGCCTTCATTCTTGCTGGATGGGACCGCGTCCCTAGCACCTCTATCCTGGGTGGCTCAATGGAACAGACTCTTGAGAACCGTGGAACCAAAACTGGCTCTATCCCTGGAGGCCAAATCCAATTTGTAATGAGAAACAAAGGTATGAGGAGTGGCCCAAGTGGCTGCTGCACAAATAGTATCTAAGGGTAGCCTAGCCTGAAAAGCTGTAGAAGTGGCTAGGCCTCTAGTGGAATGTGCCTTTGGTTTTGAGCACAGTTGTTTGCCTCTAAGTTGATAAATATCAGAAATGGTGGAAGATAGCCATCTAGATAAGGTCACTTTGGAAACAGGAAGGCCTTTCTTATTTTCAGCGTAAGAAAGAAAAAGCTGATCAGACTTCCTGAATTGCTTTGTTCTGTCCAAATAATATCTGAGTTGGCGGTGAACATCTAGATAATGCAATTTTTGTTCCGACCTGTTGGAATAATTAGGAAAAAATACAGGGAGATAAATGGATTGGTTTAAATTTGTTTTTGAAACAACCTTGGGCAAAAAGGATGGATTAGTTCTCAAGGATACTCTGTCCTTGTGGAAGACCAAATATAGGGGATGAACAGAGAGGGCATGAAGTTCTGACACTCTCCTAGCCGAGGTAATAGCGACAAGGAAGAGTGTCTTCCACGAAAGAAACTTTAGTGAACATGAAGCAGCTGGCTCGAAAGGAGGAAGAATTAAGGATGTCAGCACTAGATTTAGATCCCATTGTGGAGGAGGACTCCTGACAGGAGGCTTCAGGAGAAAAATTCCTTTCAGAAAAGCTCTACAAAGCTTGTGGGACATAATGTTATGATCTGCAAACCCGACATGAAAGTTCGAAATTGCAGCCAACTGAACTTTGACCGTGGAAGATGAAGAACCCGAGTGAAAGATTTCCGCTAGAAAATCTAAAACTGCATGAACAGGGGCAGTAAAGGGATCTATGTTCCCATTTTCCCAAAGGGAGAAACATTTCCACTTGCTAGAGTAAATCCTTCTAGAAGAGGATTTAAGGGAAGCTACTATGATATCCCTAACGGGGTTAGAGATCATAGGAAGTCTGGCTAAGGAAGGAAGTGGAGCAACCAAGCTGTGAGGTTGAGAGAAGGAATGGACCGATGAAGCTGACCCGATTGGTGGATCAGAAGATCTGGCACTGGGTCCAGATGCCACGGCTGCACTAAAAGATGACGATGAAGGAACGGAAACCAAATTTGTCGAGGCCAATACGGGGCAATGAGAATCATTTTGGCTCTCAAAATGGTAGCTTTCTGGAGTACCTGTGGTATCAATGGAAAGGGAGGAAAAGCATAAAGAAGTCCCTGGGGCCAATCTTGGGTAAGAGCGTCTCTGGGGGGATGGCCCGGAAATGGGACGTGAGAGAAGAAGACTGGGCATTTGCTGTTTTGGGGAGTAGCAAAAAGATCGCAACATGGGCGGCCCCACTTCTGAAAAATCTCCTCCACTATAGATTGCTTGAGAGACCACTCGTGAGGCATGAGTATAGCTCTGCTCAATCTGTCCGCTAAAATGTTGGTTTTCCCAGGGATATGCGTTGCTACCAGAAACCGATGAGAGGAGATCGCCCATTGCCAAAGTCTGAGAGCCTCTCGACACAAGGGGTAGGACTTGGTTCCGCCCTGCTTGTTGATGTACCATACTACGGACATGTTGTCCGTGTGAACTGCAATTGTTCCTAAGGGAAGAAAGTCGTTGAGGGCTTGCAACATTAAAAGCACTGCTCTCATCTCTAGGACATTTATGTGCAGGTGGTATTCGAACGGTTGCCACGTCCCATGAACCATCCTGCCCTGAAAATGACCCACCCCACCCGATCAGGGAGGCGTCCGTAGTGACTGTGGCTACCGGGGCCGGGGAAACAAAGGGTCTGCCCTGATGGACTTGGGGAGAAGAAATCCACCAAGATAGATGGTTTTTGCAAGTTTGTGCCACCAGGATCTGGTGACGCATGGGAAGCTGTTGGAAGGACCATTCGGTGAACAACATCCATTGAAGGAGACGCATGTAAAAACGGGCCAAAGGAAGAAGAGTAATGGCAGCTGCCATGAGGCCCAATACTTTTAGGACCAGTCTGGCTTGCACCTTTTTGCTGGCAAGGATGATCCGCACATTGTTTTGGATATCTAGGATTCTCTGGCTTGTGAGGTTTGCTGACATCTGAACAGTGTCTAAATTTGCGCCTATAAAAGTAATAGATTGGCAGGGCAATAAGGAGGATTTTTCGTAGTTGACCGAAATTCCTAACTGAGTGCAGAGATTTAGGGTGTAATCTCTGGCTTGGAGAAGTTGATGCCTGGTGGTGGCTGAGAGGAGCCAGTCGTCGAGATACGGAAACACCTAGAATCCTTGACATCTCAGGTGAGCCGTGACCACTGCCATGCATTTGGTGAACACTCTGGGGGCTGTAGTGAGACCAAAGGGCAGGGCTCTGAATTGAAAATGACTGGACCCCAGCCGAAAGCGGAGAAACCTTCTGGAGCGTCTGTGGATTTTTATGTGATGGTACGCATCCTGAAGGTCTATTGAGCACATCCAGTTGTCTTTGCCTAAGAAGGGCAAAATCGATTGAAGTGTGACCATCCGAAATCTTGTCTTTTCACCGACTTGTTGAGTCTGCTGAGGTCCAATATTGGTCTCCAATCTCCCGTCTTTTGGGAACCAAAAGAACCTTGAGTAGATACTGGGCACTGAATGGACTGTTGGAACTGGCTGAATGGTCCTTTTTTGTAGAAGCTTTGATACTTCTAATTTTGCGTTTTCCCTTAGACCGGGTGGAACATCTGGAAGGGAATTTTGTGAGGAAGGGACTTTCCTCCAAAGGAATCTTGTAACCCTCGGATATGATCGACTGTACCCATTTGTCTTGCGAAGGGAAAGCCAGGCTTCTGGGTACAGCGATAATCTTCCCCGACTGCCTCCAAGGGTGGACAGTCGGGCAACACCTCAGGGATGCTGGAAGGGCTTGTCAGAGAGGCTCTCTGCTGCCCTGGTTCTGTGGACCCCTCTGCCCCTAGGGCGTCATTGTTATTACCCCTCTGCCTCTAGGGTAAACTGACCACGTATGTCCGCGTGACTTCTGAGATTTTGAACCACATCTTTCCCCTTTTGTCCTTTGGGGTAAGGCCTAGAAGGTGGAAAATGGACTCCTACGGCAGAAAGAGTCTTACCGTCTTGCTCACACCTGGTCAATGTATCCTTCACCTGAGGACCAAACAATGTTGACCCATCGAAGGGAGAGTTTGTGAAGGATGCCTTAAAGGGGTCTGCAAAATTACAGAGCCGCATCCAGGACTGACGTCTGAGAGCCACTCCTGTGCCTGCAGCTCTACTCGCTCCATCTGCTGCATAAGAAATTAGCCGCATGGAGGAGTTGGTTATGGAGTTAAGGATTCCTAGCTTAGAAGCAATCTTCTCCTGAGCCCCTGCAGCTGAAGGATCCTGTACTACTTCACCTAATTCTTTAAGGATGTCCCTTTGAAGTCTGGTGAAGTGACATAAATAATTCAGCGAACGCATGGCAAAGGTCGCTGAGGAAAACATCCACTTACCATACCTGTCCATGGTCCTAGAATCCTTGTTAGGAGGATGGAGGATCTCCAAGTTCCTTCTTGGCGGCGGCCACCACCACCATGGCATCAACAGGGACACCTTTTGTAAGAAATTGTTTCTCGGAAGGGGCTGTAATAAATTTAGAAGGCTTCCTGGGAACTGGTTCCATGGAATCAGGAGATGCCCACGCCTTCCGAGCTATCACCTCCATGAGGGGGTCAAAAGGCGGAGACACCCAGGAGGTGGAGGGTCGAGATCCAAAAGCTTCTAGGTATACCGACTCATCCTCAGAGGGATTAATGGAGGGCCAGTTTCCCCTCTGTTTTAGGAGTTGTAAGATGTCTGAAAAAGAGACATCCTCAGAGGGGGATCTTGGGGACCCCTCCGACTCATCTAAGTCGATATCTGAAGTTGTAGACTCAGGGGAGTCTAGGTGCTTCCTCTTACAGGTCCTCTTATGCGGAGGATCTCCTGACAGATCAGGAGAATCCTCGGAAGAGGGGGTTCTTCCCAGTGGGGAAACCTGAAGCGATGGATCTCTCGGTCCGGGAGCAAGACAGTGGGAAGAGACATCTACAGGCACCATAGAGGGAGGAGCTAAGGGGATAGACTGCTGACTGAGCCCGGGGGCCAGCACACTCCTCATCACCTCAAGGCTCCCTCCCAGGGAGATCCGAGAGACCCGCTCCAAGAAACAGGGGCTCCCGGCCCACCGAAGGGAAGGCTCGAGGCAGATGTCGGAGCCGAGCTCACCAAGGCCGAGCCCCAGAGGAAGAGCAGGGTCGGACAAGGGTCCGATGCCACTCACCCCCTCGGAGCAGACCAGGGAAGCCCGACCACCGGATTCCTCCAAGGAAGGTCTCGAGGAGGAGATAAGAGTAGAAGCTGAAGGAGCAGAAAGGAATGGTATCTGCCCCGCAGCCACAGCAGTGACTATTCCAATAGACTCCGGCTCCGAGCTCTGGAGGAGAGTCGAAGGAGGAACTTGAAGAGGGTGTGGACTAGTAGTCGTCTGTTGAGACGGACTATGAAGCATTTGGGATAGTGCCTGTGATTTTAACAATCTGCTTACCACTCTCTCCAAATCATGGTCTGAGAGCCTGGAAGACCTAGATGATCGGCTGCAATGGCTCCGCTCTGAAAGAAGAGGAGTGGTCGGAGCCGAAAGTATAGGCTCCAAAGAGGGAGACCTGGACCGCTTCCTCGACGGAACCATCGGAGCCGAAGAACCCTCGGTTCCAGACAGAGCCGACAACTTATCTGCTCCAAGCCTGGTCAAAGATGTATCGGCTCCGGCCGGAGCCGATACAGGCAAGGAAATAATGGCATTGGAGCCGGCCGATACCGAAGCCTTAGACACATGGTGATCGGAGCCGGTCGGAGCCGACACCAATGTGGCAGTTAAAGTATCGGCACCGATAGTCATCGGTGCCGACGATTTAGTCAAAATAAGATCGGCTCCAGCCGAGCGATCTCGACTCAAAGGAGTCGGAGCCAGGCCGAGCTTAGATGCAGAAGCCTTGGCCTTGGAGGTCTTAGAGGGCTGACCCGGCAGACTTGGTCGGGGAGCCCTCTGGTTTAAGTAAGCCCTTAAGATTAGCTTATTTTCTCCTTTCCTGCAGGACTCTCTGGCTGAAGGAGTGACAAATAGCACAGGAGTCCTGCAGGTGGAGAGGTCCCAGGCAATAAATACAAGAAGTGTGACCGTCTGTCAGAGACATCTTCTGACAGCACGAGTCACACTTCTTGAAGCCTGAGACCCTCGGTTCTTTGGACATGGTGAGAAGTACACAAACACTCTACTCACACAGTCCCAGACTCAGAAATTTAACTTAAAAAGGGAGAAAACAAACTCACACACACACCCTGACAGGAAGGGATGGAGGGGAGTAAAGGCCAGACTAAAATAAAATAACTAGGGAAACAGTAAACTATGAGTCAGAGACTCTAAAACTATCTAAAAGTGACAGTATACTAATAATCTGTGAGAAATATATGGAATGGGGTGAGTAAATACTGAATAACAAATTACTTACCAAGAGCTGGTAAAAGGAGGACCTCATCAGCGAAGCGGCAAACGAGATCTGGGTATTTACCGCCTTGCATCATGGGATATGGGGCTGCCTCGAGCTGGTAAAAGTGACTCTCGAGCTTAGCAAGTGCTGAGTCGGAGCCGAGGATCGGCTCCGAACCCATCCAGCAAGAATGAAGGCGAGATTGACAACTTAACATCTAGGGTTTACAGATCAAAGGCATCTAAACACACAACACTCACACTAAAGGGATAGAAAAGGAATACATTTTTCTCACAAACCAAACGACCAAGCCTGGAGCTCGAAAACCCAGCTGCTGACGACAAGCGCGGCAAACTAGATTTGAGGTCAGTCAGGGTTGGCAGGGGTTTATGGGTAGGGGGAGGAGCTAGGAGCTCGGATCTAAGCTGTTGAAAACTGCCGGCTCGGATCCTAAGTCGGATCTGATACCCATAGGTTGTTGCACAAATGAAGTTAGCTACTTCAGATTATGCCATACAAAAAGAAAAGTGATAGAATATATTACATCGTGGAGAAGAAACTACAGAATATGAGTTTTTGAAATGTAAAAGAGTAAAAGAGTTAAGGGGAAAGCTATGTAAGGAAGAGGTTTTGAAGATATAAAAATAAGTAGATAAACATGGACAAGATTAAATACAGATATAAGAATAGAAGTAAAGAGCATGTTAAAATAGTAGACAAAGTTATTTTATGGTATATGGAATGAAAAAATAAATAAAATTATGTTTAATAGTATATGGATTTTGCAAGCAATATTAAGTAAAATTAGATGGTTATGGATAAAGGAGTGGGGGGCCTAATAGGGATGAAGCTTTAGCATGACTGTAAAGGAAATTATGAATATATGTAAACAGATTTGTGTGTGTGTGTGGGGGACATTTTATATTAAAACTGGGCTACCACCAATTCAAGCAGATGGGGCCTTGGTTTAACATCTCATCTAAAGGATGGCATACCCAGGAGTGAAGCACATCCCTTATGCACTGCAATGTCAGTATTGGAAAATCAATGCAAGTACCTGGCATGGGAATAGAACCCACAGCCTTCTGATCTTTCAATACCAAATGTGAGTATACTACCTATTCTTCCTACAATTGTTATTTCGAAAGCAAGCCTTCACATTCGTAAGGAATTGCTTTCACCAATCACACCACACAAAGCTATGCAGAATGCAGCATGTTCTTCAAATAATCAGAATATGACACCCTACACCATCTACTAAGGCTCACAGAGTCAAGATAGAGTCTAAAATAAGAAGTTATGTACCTACCATAACGTTCCATGTTAGTTGTCTTCTCTCGCCCTCTTTCTTGCTGGATGGGTTCGGAGCTGATCCTCGGCTCCGACTCGGCACTTGCTAAGCTTGAGAGCTAATTTTACCAGCTCGAGGCAACCCTATATCCCATGATGCAAGGCGTGACTACCCAGATCTCGTTTGGTAGCTATAGAAATATGCCCATTATCTTCTTCCAACAGAAGGAGAAGAAAGTAACCAAATGTGTAAACACAACACAGGGGAACTAGTAAAACTTTTAGTTATGTACTCACCATAACTTCAGATGTTTGGGATCCATCTCGCCTACATTCTGACTGATGGGTTCGGAGCCGATCCTCGGCTCCGACTCGGCACGCTTATGCCAAAGAGCGAAGTCTCTTATTGGCTGAGCTTACTATATCCCAGGATGCACCACTACCAGTCCCCCAGATCTAGTTTGTCCGCATACATGCACACACGCACGCACTGCTTATATAACATCGTCAGATGAAACAAGATAAAAACAGTAGAACTCAAACCGTTCAATCTCTTCTGATCTCCAAGGCAGGGGGAAGGAGGGTGGGTATTAGGAATGTAGGCGAGATGGATCCCAAACATCTGAAGTTATGGTGAGTACATAACTAAAAGATGTTATGTGATCCTATCTCGCCTACATTCTGACTGATGGGACAGCCCCTAGCACCTGAATCCTGGGTGGCTCACTGGAAAACACTCCTGAGTACCGTGGAACCAAATGATGCTCGCCTTTAGATGCCACATCCAATTTATAGTGGGAAATGAAAGTGTGCGGGTTGGACCAAGTAGCCGCAGCACAAATCTCAGAAATAGCGAGCTTGGAATGAAATGCAATAGAGGTAGCCATAGCTCTAGTAGAGTGAGCTTTGACAGATGTTGTAAGTTGCTTATTTGAAGAGGAATAAGCCTGAGTTATGCAATCTCTAATCCATTTGGCAATAGTAGCTTTAGTGATGGTTTTACCCAGTTTATTATCTGAAAAGGACACAAACAATTGGTCTGTTTTCCGAATCTGTTGAGTCCTGTCTAGATAGAAGCGCAATTGCCTGTGAACATCCAACTTATGCAAGGTGTATTCCGCTTTGTTTGAAAATTTTGGAAAGAAAACTGGTAGCTCTAGAGATTGTTGGAGACGGAGATTAGAACAAACTTTTGGAACAAAAGATGGATTAGGCCTAAGTGACACTCTATCCTTGTGAAAAATCAAGTACAGTGGTTTGATAGATAGGGCTTGAAGTTCTGAAACTCTTCTTGCAGAGGTAATTGCAATTAAGAAGGCAGTTTTCCAAGACAGATATTTCAACTCACATGTAGCAGCCGGTTCAAAAGGGGAAGATGTTAAGGCACTAAGTACCAAATCAAGATCCCACGGAGGCAGGATGAAAAACTGGGGTCTTAAAAGCACAGCACCTTTCATGAAAGTTTTACATAATCTGCTACTCATCAACGGTGGGTCTATGGATTCGTGAAATTTGGAGATAGCTGCTAGTTGGACCTTAATAGTAGAGACTGAAGATCCTTGATTAAACAAGGATGTTAAAATTTCAAGACCTCTGGTATCGGGCAGTAATAGGGTCTAAGCCTCTGAGTTGAGCCCAGATAGCAAACCTCTTCCACTTACTGTGATACAATTTCTTAGTGGTGGGTTTGTGGGCTGAAGATAAAATGTGAATAACTTCAGGGTCCAAGGTGTGATTTCTGACTAAAGTCGGAAGTGGAGGAGCCAAGCTGCTAATTTCAAAGTGTGAAGGGACTGGTGCTGTTGTCCCGACTGATGAATCAGAAGGTCCGAGTTAGATCCAAAACCAGGGACCGTCCAGAGCATATTTCTGTAGGTAGGGGAACCATACCTGACGAGGCCAGTACGAAGCAATTAGAATCATTGTGGACCCCAATTGGGAAGCTTTCTGGATGACTTTGGGAAGGAGTGGAACCGGAGGAAAGCGTAAAGCAGTCCTGTTGGCCAAGGTTGGACTAGAGCATCCAGCTGCTTCCCTGACGCAGGGTCAAGGAAAAGAACCTCTTGCACTTCGGGTTTTCTGGGGTCGCAAGCAGGTCACAGAACGGAATCCCCATCTTTGAAAATCTGAGCTGCTACAGCTTGCTCAGGGACCACTCGTGAGGAGAAAGAATAGTCCTGCTCAGTCTGTCTGCCAATACATTGGATTTTCCTGGAATGTGGGTCGCTACCAGGAAGCGGTTGGTAGCCACTGCCCATTCCCACACCCTCATGGCCTCTCTGCAAAGGGGGTAAGATCTGGTCCCTCCTTGTTTGTTTAGATACCAGACCACCGACATGTTGTCTGTGTGGATAGCGATAATGCCTTGAGGGAGAAAGTTGTGGAGGGCTTGTAGGGACAGAAGTACAGCCCTCATTTCCAACACATTGATATGGAGAAAGGTTTCGTTTGGAAGCCAGGATCCCTGAACTGACCTGCCCAGACAATGCCCCCACCCCGTCTGGGAGGCATCCGTCAAGGTGGCTACCGGAGGGGCATAACAAAGGTCTTCCCTGATTCAGATTGGATGGCAGAAGCCACCAGCGGAGGTCCCGTTTGCACGTTTCTGTAATCAGTATGTGATGATTGAGGGGGAGATCCTGAAAAGACCATTGTGTCGATAACAGCCACTGAAGAATTCTCATGTGCAATCTTGCCAGAGGAACTAGGAGAACCATGGCAGACATTGAACCTAAAAGTTGCAGGACCAACCTGGCTGGGGCTTTGGATCTTAGGAGCAGGGCTCGGACTTGACCTTGTAATGTTTGTATCCTTTCAGTAGGAAGGAAGATTCACATCAATTTTGAGTCTATCTCTGCTCCTATGAATCTTATGCTGAGAAGGCAGCAAGACAGACTTTGACCAGTTGAATGTAATTCCCAGGGAAGCACCCAGGAGATGGTGGCTTGTAGGTTCTCTAGTAGTAGATGCCTGGTGGTGGCAGTCAGAGCCAGTCGTCCAGATAGGGAAACACTTGGAATCCGAGACTCCTCAGGTGAGCAGTCACTACTGCCAAACACTTGGTGAACACCCTGGGGCTGTGGTGAGACCAAAGGGCAGAGCACAAAATTGGAAATGACTGTCTCCCAGGCTGAAGCGCAGATACCTCCTGGACGCCTGATGTATCGGTATGTGACAATAGGCGTCCTTGAGATCTATGGAGCACATCCAAACATCTTTCTCCAACAATGGGAGAATGGATTGTAAAGTGACCATTCGGAATTTGGACTTCATGACGGACTGGTTTAGTTTGCTGAGATCCAAAATGGGTCTCAGGTCCCCTGTCTTTTTTGGCACCTAAAAAGAACCTTGAGTAGTTTCGGATCCGATCTGGTCTGTGGGGACCGGTTGGATGACTCCTTTTCTAGCAGCTTTGAAGCTTCTACGGCTGCAATTTCCCTTTGACTGGGTGGTGGGTCTGGGATTTTTGGACGGTGGGGTGAGTGTGTGAAGGGAATGGTGTAACCTCCGCAATAATCCAAGCACCCATCTGTCCTGAGTAATAGACTCCCAGGCTTTTAGGTGCTTGGCAACGGCACCCGACTGGCTCCGAGCAGCACAGCCGGGCAATCCCTCATGGAGTGTGGGAGGCTGAAGAGCCACGAAAGGACTCGGGTCTCCAGTGTTGCGGGGGCCTCTGCCGCTCTGGGACGGCGTCTCCCAGAATAATTTCCCGCCCTCTGCCTCTGAAGGGGAATCTTCCTGCTGTTGGGGAAAGAATTTCTGTGATTTGCAGAACCACATCTTCCCTCCTTTTAGCCTTGGGATAAGGCCGAAAGGGAGTGGAATAACGTGCCTACGGCAGATAAAGTCTTTCCCTCCTGCTCACAGCGGTAAGAGTGTCTTTACCTTGGGTTCAAACAAAGAGGACCCATCAAAGGAGCGTCGGCAAAGGAAGACTTGAAGGCCTCCGCGAATGACACAACGGAGCCAGGCTTGTCTCCGTAGAGCCACGCCTGTGCCTGCCGCTCTGCCCGCCTTCAGCCGCATATGAAATGAGCCTCATGCACGAGTTAGAAATCGAGGTAAGGATAGCCAACTGAGAGCTAACCGACTGGGCTAGCTGCTCAGGTAGGTTACCTGAGAGGGAGTCTGAGAGCTCCTTGACCAGATCCCTCTGTAGTCTGGTGAAATGTGCCAAATAATTCAGGGACCTCAGAGTAAAGGCCGCTGAAGTCAGGGTGCGCCTGCATCGTCCATGCTCCTAGACTCCTTATTAGGAGGATGGACGGACGTTGAAGCCTCTGCCACGTCCTGCTGGGTAGCAGATGCCACCACCATGGCATCTACAGCCACGCCTTCGCCAAGAACTCCTTCTCGGGTGGGGCAGACAAAAATTTGTTAGGGCGAGAAGGCACTGGTTCCACAGTATCTGGATGTTCCCACTCCGACAAACCAAATCCAGGAGCTCGTCAAGGGCAGAAACACCCAGGAGGCGGAGGGCTGAGCCCCAAGGCCTTGAGAAACACTGACTCATCAACGGAGGGAGTTTGGAATTCCAGCCGCCTCGTTGCTTAAGGATTTCTAGAATGTCTGCAAATGAGACATCATCCGAGGACGACTTTGGGACCCCTCCGCATCATCAAGATCAGTGTCCGATGTAAGAGACTCGTCGGGGAGTCCACGTGCTTCCTCTTGCACGATCTCTTCCTTGGGGCTCTTCGAAGACAACTCAAGAACCCTCAGGAGGAGGGGAACCCGCAGTGGGGTAACCTCAGGCCCGGGCTCCGCTGCCTAGAGACAGGGGAACTGCCAAAGACCCAGTCTCCATGCCCAGGAAGGTGCCGGTAAAGCCGTAGAGATGGCCAAGAAGACTTGGCCAAGGCACTCCTCATAGCTCTGAAAGCCGGACCCCAGAATCCTGGGAGTGTCCGTCCCCGAGCCATGATAGCAGACGGAAGTCCCGCCGGCACCGAGAGGGAGGCTGGAACCGACAGCATAGGTCCCTAAACGTCACCCCGGTCCGGCCAAGAAGTCCATGTGCTAAACTCGGACCAAGGCCGGGTTGGAGTAAGGGTCGGAGCCGACCCTAGGATCTCCACTGGCTCCATCAGCACCTGCTCCGACGGAGCCGAAGCAGTCGGAGGAGGAATGGCAAGGGAGGCTATCGGCTCCGAAGCCAATTGGGTTGGAGCGAAACAAATTTTTGAAAGACGGGCGACTGGAACAGTCTTTGGAGCACCCTGTCTATGTCCGAATCTGACATCCTCGATGACCTGGAGGAGACCGAACAGGTTCGAGTAGGACTCTCCAACGGCTCCAAGGGACTAGGGGACCGGCTCCGAGGCGACTCGATAACTATCGGCGCCAAGGAGTGCACAAACCAATTTCCATCGGTGCGAAGAGGACTTCGCCGAGGAGGAAGTGTCTGGCGGACAACCTTCATCGGCCCGAGATCAGTGGAGCCGATGAAGGTGACCGCCTCGATGCCCCAGCCGCCGGCTCCGAACCCAGAGGAGTCGAGACTGAAGCATCGAGGCAGACCGTCACCGGCTCCAAGTCCGTGGAGCCGAAGGAGAAGCCTGCCTATGTCTTTTGGCGGTCGGGTCCGACGGACTGGTGAGCCGACGCCTTTTCTTTAGCAGGAGAAGGAGAGGACGCTAATGCTTCTTCAAAAGAGGGTTTTATAAGGCCTTTCAAAATAAGTTTATTTTTCCTCTCTTGGAGGACCCTCGAGGAAAACGCGTGACACACGCTGCAGGACTCCTGCAAATGTTTGGCGCCCAAACAATATACACAGAGAGAGTGGTCATCTGTGATTGACATTTTAAAACTGCACTTAGTGCACTTCTTAAAGCCCGAAGGCCTAGGAGCCTGAGACATTATAGCAACAAATTCAGTAACTGTATCACAGAAAAACACACTGTTTTGTTTTTTTTTTTTTTTTTTTTTTTAAATTGACTGTCACTACAATGATTAGCTTGCGGTTGTCGATTAAGATTGACAGTCCGACAACTACAGAAAAAAATAACTAAAGGGGATCCTAGAACCCCTAAGGATTTGAAAAGAAATTGACTGACAGGGAAAGGCCCTTCAATTCAAGGGGGCCTCTAGTCAGAACAAACACACAATCACACACAAAATTTTCCACAAAAATACCAGTCACACACAAAAATGTATAGCTGTTAAAGCAGCTTTTGTTATAGAAATAGAAAATTCCTGACAGAAAAGTTAGTGAAAACACTACTTAGCTCAGCCAGCTCGAGACCACGTCTTTGCTAGTTAGCGGCAAACGAGATCTGGGGGACTGGTAGTGGTGCATCCTGGGATATAGTAAGCTCAGCCAATAAGAGACTTCGCTCTTTGGCATAAGCGTGCCGAGTCGGAGCCGAGGGATCGGCTCCGAACCCATCAGTCAGAATGTAGGCGAGATAGGATCACATAACATCTAGTGACCACTCACAACTGGAGTCCATAGGAAGAATAAACTCGTCCCCAGAGAAGAGTACAACTTCAAGGTCTGTCCAGGCTAGGGGGAAAGGAGGGAGGGATGCAAGAAAGAAGGCGAGAAGACAACTAACATGGAATGTTATGGTAGGTACATAACTTCTTAATGTTAAGTTGTCAAACTCGCCTTCATTCTTGCTGGATGGGACCGCGTCCCTAGCACCTCTATCCTGGGTGGCTCAATGGAACAGACTCTTGAGAACTGTGGAACCAAACCTAGCTCTGTCTCTGGAGGCCAGGTCCAATTTGTAATGTGAGACAAAGGTATGAGGCGTGGGCCCAAGTGGCTGCTGCACAAATGGTGTCAATAGGTAGCCTAGCCTGAAAGGCTGTAGATGCGGCTAGGCCTCTAGTAGAATGTGCCTTAGGTTTAGAGGGCAATTCTTAGCCCCTAAGGAGATAAACATGGGAAATAGTGGAAGAGAGCCATTTCGATAAGGTCACCTTGGAGACCGGGAGACCTTTTCTGTTTTCTGCATAAGAAAGAAAAAGCTGATCAGATTTTCTGAATTGTTTAGTTCTATCCAAGTAGTATCTGAGCTGGCGATGAACATCCAAATAATGCAGTTTCTGTTCCGCTCTGTCCGAATAATTCGGGAAAAATACTGGAAGATCAATAGACTGGTTAAGATTCATCTGGGAAGCCACCTTGGGCAAAAAGGATGGATTTGTTCTTAGAGATACTCTATCCTTGTGGAAAACCAAGTAGGGAGGTCGAACACTGAGAGCATGAAGTTCAGGCACTCTCCTAGCTGAAGTAATAGCCACCAGAAAAATTGTCTTCCAATAGAGAAATTTTAAAGAGCATGTAGCAGCCGGTTCGAAGGGGGGAAGAATTAGGGATGTCAGCACTAAATTCAGGTCCCATTGCAGAGGAGGATCTTTAATTGGGGGCTTTAGTAGAAAGATACCCCTGAGAAAGGCTTTACAAAGCTTGTGAGACATTATGTTCTGGTCCACTAAGCCAACATGAAAATTTGAGATTGTTGCCAGCTGGACTTTGACTGTCAAAGAAGAAGAACCCGACTGAAAAATCTCAGCTAAGAAGTCCAAAACTGACTGAACTGGGGCAGTAAAGGGGTCTATGTCCCTGGACTTTGCCCAGAAGGAAAAACGCTGCCACTTACTAGCATAAATCTTTCTGGTAGAGGACTTTAGAGAAGCTACTATGATATCCCGTACAGGATTAGAAATCATAGGAAGCCTGGCTAATGAAGGAAGTGGAGCAACCAAGTGGTGAGGTTGAGAGAGCGAATGGCCTGGTGCAGATGACCCGACTGGTGGGTCAAAAGATCTGGAACTGGGTCCAGACGCCAAGGCTGTACCAATAGATGGCGATGAAGGAACGGGAACCAAATTTGTCGAGGCCAGTAAGGGGCAATGAGAATCAACTTGGCTCTCAAAACGGTAGCTTTCTGAATGACTTGAGGTATCAAGGGGAATGGAGGAAAAGCATAAAGAAGTCCCCGGGGCCAAACCTGGATTAGAGCGTCTCTGGGGGATTGGCCTGGGAGTGGAAAGAGGGAGAAGAAGTCTGGGCATTTGCTGTTTTGGGGTGTAGCAAAAAGCTCGCAGTAAGGGAAGCCCCACTTCTGAAAAATCTCCTCCACTACTGATTGTTTGAGAGACCACTCGTGAGGCATGAGAATAGCTCTGCTCAGTCTGTCCGCAATGAAGTTGGATTTCCCAGGGATGTGCGTTGCTATCAGAAACCGATGAGAGGAGATTGCCCACTGCCAAAGTATGAGAGCTTCTTGACACAGTGGATAGGACTTGGTCCCGCCCTGTTTGTTGATGTACCATACTACGGACATGTTGTCCATCTGAACTGCAATAGTTCCTAAAGGAAGAAAGTCGTTGAGGGCTTGCAACGTTAAAAGCACTGCTCTCATCTCTAGGACATTTATGTGCAGATGGTATTCGAAGGGTTGCCAAGTGCCATGGACCATCCTGCCCTGATAATGCCCCCCCCACCCGATCAGGGAGGCATCTGATGTGACTGTGGCAACCGGGGCCGTGGGAACAAACGGTCTGCCCTGGAGGACTTGAGGGGAAGAAATCCACCAGGTCAGGTGACTCTTGCAAGATTGTGTCACGATGATCTCATGTCGCATGGGAAGCTGCTGGAAGGACCACTGGGTGAATAACATCCATTGCAGTAGCCGCATATGGAAGCGAGCCAAAGGAAGAAGTACGATGGCAGCTGCCATAAGCCCTAGCACCTTCAGGACAAACCTGGCCCTGATCTTTTTGCTGAGTAGGATGATCTGAACAGGTTTTTGGATGCCCAGAAGTCTTTGATCTGTGAGTCTTGCTGACATCCCAACAGTGTCTAGTTCTGCACCTATAAAGGTAATAGACTGGCAAGGTAACAAGGAGGACTTTTCAAAGTTTATGGAAATTCCTAACTGGCTGCACATATGAAGAGTGTAGTCCCTGGCCTGGAGAAGTTGATGCCTGGTGGTGGCCGTGAGGAGCCAGTCGTCTAGATACGGAAACACCTGGAATCCTTGACATCTCAGGTGAGCCGTGACCACTGCCATGCATTTGGTGAACATTCTGGGGGCTGTAGTGAGACCAAAGGGCAGGGCTCTGAATTGAAAATGACTGGTCCCCAGCCGAAAGCGGAGAAACCTTCTGGAGCGCCTGTGAATTTTTATGTGATAGTACGCATCCTGAAGGTCTACCGAGCACATCCAGTTGTCCTTGCCCAAAAAGGGTAAAATGGACTGAAGCGTGACCATCCGGAATCTTGCCTTCTTGACAAACTTGTTTAGTCTGCTGAGGTCTAGAATTGGTCTCCAATCTCCCGTTTTTTTGGGGACCAAAAAGAATCTTGAGTAGATCCCGGATCCTATTTGGTCTGCTGGAACTGGCTGGATGACTCTTTTTGCTAGAAGTTTTAATACCTCCAGCTTTGAAAACTCCCTTAGACCGGGTGCAACGTCTGGGAGGAATACCTTCTGAGGAACAGGATAGTTTTCTAAGGGAATCTTGTAACCCTCGGATATGATCGACTGTACCCAAATGTCTTGAGAAAGGGAAAGCCAGGCTGTTGGGTACAGCGACAATCTTCCCCCGACTGCCTCCAAGGGTGGACAGTTGGGCAACACCTCAGGGATGCTGGAAGGGTTTGTCAGGGAGAGGCTCTCTGCTACCCTGATTCTGCGGACCCCCTCTGCCCCTAGGGTGGCGTCTATTGTTATTACCCCTCTGCCTCTGGGGTAAACTTACCATGTGCGTCCGGCGTGACTCCCTGAGATTTACGGAACCACATCTTCCCTCCCTTCTGACCTTTAGGATAAGGTCTTGAAGGGGTGGAGAAACGGACTCCTAACATCGAAGGGAGTATTTGTGAAGGACGCCTTAAAGGGATCTGCAAAGTTGCAAAGCCGCATCCAGGACTGACGCCTAAGAGCCACTCCTGTGCCTGCGGCTCTACTCGCTCCATCGGCCGCATAAGAAATGAGCCGCATGGAGGAGTTTAAGGAATTTAGGATTCCCAGCTGCGAGGTAATTTTTTCTTGAGCCCCGGCAGCTGACGGATCCTGTACTACCTCACCTAGTTCCTTCAGAATATCTCTCTGAAGCCAGGTAAAGTGACAGAGATAATTCAGCGAGCGCATAGTGAAGGTCGCTGAGGAAAAAATCCGCTTACTGTACCTATCCATGGTCCTAGACTCCTTGTTAGGAAGATGGACAGGTACAGAAGGATTGGCAAGTTCCTTCTTGGTGGCAGCTGCCACCACCATGGCATCAACAGGGACACCCTTGGTGAGAAACTGCTTGTCTACCAGGGCCATGATAAATTTAGATGGCCTCCTAGGGACTGGTTCCACAGAATCCGGGGTCGCCCACGCCCTTCGAGCCACCACTTCCATGAGAGGGTCGAAAGGCGGAGACACCCAGGAGGTGGAAGGTCGAGAT
Organism: Protopterus annectens; assembly: GCF_019279795.1. Lineage (NCBI taxonomy): Eukaryota > Metazoa > Chordata > Ceratodontiformes > Protopteridae > Protopterus > Protopterus annectens. The sequence continues at coordinate 1,137,763,478 of NC_056733.1, read as the reverse complement.
CCAAAAGCCTCCACGTATACTGACTCATCCTCGGAGGGGTTAATGGAAGGCCAGTTCCCCCTCTGTTTAAGGAGTTTCAAGATGTCTGAAAAGGAGACATCCTCAGAGGGGGACTTTGGGGATCCCTCCGACTCATCTAAGTCAGTAACAGATGTTGTAGACTCAGGGGAGACTATGTGCTTCCTCTTGCACGTCCTCTTACCACGGGGGTTCCCCCGAAGGATCAGGAGAAACCTCAGAAGAGGAAGTTCTTCCCAATGGGGAAACTTGGGGCGATGGATCTCTGGGTCTGGGAGCAAGAGAGTGGGAAGAGATATCAGCAGGCACCGAGGAGGGGGGAGCTAATGGAACCGACTGTTGACTCAGCTGAGGGGCTAGAACACTCCTCATCACCTCAAAGGCTCCCCTTCCAGGGAGGCCAGAGAGCTCCCGCTCCGAAGAAACAGGAACTCCCGGCCCTGCCGAAAGAGAAGGCTCCGAGGCCGATGTTGGTGCCGAACTCACCAACGCTGAAGCTCCGAGAGGGAGAACGGGGCCGGACAAGGGTCCGATGCCACTCGCCCCCTCGGAGCCAACGCGGGAGTCACGACGACCGGATCCCTCCATGGAAGGTATCATGGAGGAAATCAGAGTCGAAGACGACGGAGCCGAAAGGGGTGGCATCGGCTCCGACGCACCAACAGTCAAGGTTTCGAGAAGCTCCGGCTCCGAACTCTGGAGGAGAGTCGAAGGAGGAAATTCAGGGGGATGAGTGATAGTGGTCGTCTGCTGAGACGGGCTATGGAGCATCTGGGCCAGTGCCTGTGATTTCAGCAAACTGCTTACCACTCTCTCCAAGTTGTGGTCAGAGAGCCTGGAAGACCTAGAAGATCGGCTCCGATGGCTCCGCTCCGAATGTAGAGATCCCGGAGCTGACCGAATCGACTCCAGGGAAGGAGACCGAAATCTCTTCCTAGTAGGAGCCATCGGAGCCAAAGACCCCTCGGTTCCAGTCGGAGCCGATAACTTATCGGCTCCAGTCTGGGACATGGAAATGTCGGCTCCAGCCGGAGCCGACATCGACTTCGATGCAGGTGTATCGGAGCCGGCCGGCACTGATACCACCGCCTCTAAGAAAGAAAGATCAGCTCCGGCCGGAGCCGACCTAGACTCCGAAGGAGTTGGAGCCACAGCCGAAGGCTTCGAACTGAAAGCCTGGGGCTTAGGTGGCTTAGAGGGCTTCCCCGACCAGGTCTTGGTCGGGGAGCTCTCCGGCTTCAATAAGCCTCGTAGGATTAATTTATTCCTACGTTCCTGCAGGACTCTGTGGCTAAAAGAATGACAAATGGCACAGGAGTCCTGCAGGTGCAGAGGTCCCAGGCAGTACACGCAAGAAGTGTGACCGTCTGTCAGAGACATCTTCTGGCAGCACGAGTCACACTTCTTGAAGCCTGAGACCTTCAATTCTTTGGACATAATTATGTCCAGTGCACCAACACACACACACAAAGTTCACCCACACAGTTAACTAAGAAGAAGGGGGGGGACTAAGTACAACACTCAAAACACCCTGACAGGAATTAAGGAAAGTGAGGCTTAAGGCCTGAAGGGGAAAATAACTAAACCTATTAGGTTGAGGGAGTATAGGGTTAAGGAGATAGGCTATAGAAAGACTAACTCTAATACTTAGACAAAAAGGCTTGAAAAAGGGGAAGATTTTAGACTGTAGAAAGTTAAATTACAAAAACACTACCTGAGCTGGTAAAAGAAGACCTCTTCGCGAAGCGGCAAATGAGATCTGGGTAGTCATGCCTTGCATCATGGGATATAGGGTTGCCTCGAGCTGGTAAAATTAGCTCTCGAGCTTAGCAAGTGCCGAGTCGGAGCCGAGGATCGGCTCCGAACCCATCCAGCAAGAATGAAGGCGAGTTTGACAACTTAATATTAGTAATTTACTGGCCTTCAAGCATCTATTAGACACCAATATCTCTGTGGGGAAAGAGGAATCCAGCTGACAATGAAGCTTCCCATGCTACAAAAGGAACCTCATAAAAATGTCTGAAGAATTCCTGCCAGCAATATACTACTGTTGCTTCTGAATGTTTGTGAGACCAGCAAATATCAGCATTCATTGGTTATAATTACAAAAGATTAATTTCAGAAGTCTTGGATCAATGAAGCTAAAGAAAGTATACATACATTTTCCACTTGATATCAGTTACCTATCATCTTTACAAACGTCTCAGTCTTATATGCTTTCCCAATGATGCAATATCCTTTCAAGTGAAACACTACTGGAGAATTTACTTCCGAAGTGTAAACTATTTTTCAGGAATCTTTCTGCTGACAAACTTTAAACTCAACTTCCAGCTTTTGAAAGAAAACAAAACTTCATCCTGATATGATAAATTGCTATTACTAAAATACAACTTTTAAGCAATGGAAACCCCAGCTGCATACTTTGGCCATTAATGATTCCTGGTAGTTCACATGGTAAACATACAGGTTCTTAAAATGTACTGCACAATTAGTTACAGTAACAGTTAACCTCTAGTAATCTGCAGTAATCTCATTTAACCCTAATGACATTCATTTTTCTTCCTTTAGCAGACATAGGTAACTTATGAAGGCACTATGCACCTTGATGGAAGCTAATAACAAACCATCTCTAAAAAGATCACACAAATATTTCAAAACAACAGGGGTTTAAAACCCAAACAGGACCTCTTTTATTGGCTAGGCACCACCTAAAAATCCTCTTCTGCTTGTACAAGTACGATTTTCTAGTTTCAGGTTTTCCTGCTGCCTTAAATACCTGCCACATATCCTTGTGGAACAAGCACCTAGAAGGTATCAAGATGGCATCATCCAGGCTGTTGGGGTGTACCATTCACCCCTGATGGTATGTGAGCAGACCTAGTCTGTGAGGAAGCTTGTGGTAACTGCCATTGGCCAATTCCATTAAAAGGGAGAACCAACGTTGCCGGGACAAAAAGGGGGTTACCACAATGACATCTGGTAATTCTTTCTGACTGAAATATTAGTGAGGAGTTGGGTAGGAGGGAAGGGGACAACTAGCACAGACATCATACAACAGTACCCTTAAATTATATTTGACATTACTAGAGACAGTACTGTACTTAAAGAAAGTGCCACTTGTTTTTTTTAGTATAAGGAACAGTGTCTGTTTATTAAGTATGAGGCACCGAGTTCTTATCTGTTTACTGCCCGAAGGCCTAGCAGCATGATCAGCTTCCTGAAGTGTAGCAGCAAATTCTGCTGGGGGTCCAACACCTATAAAGACACAGTTGGTAAACACTTTAAGTTCGCAGAAAAGTTAAATAGCTGCAGAACAGCAGCTCCACCAAAAGGTTGATTAAGAAAGTGAAACTAAAAATAATGTGCATGATTCTTCAAAAAAAGTACTGCAGCAATTGACACCATTCCACACTTGGGTATGATAAGTAAACTCTCCAAGTTAAACATAAATCTCTGTGTAAATCATCGGATAGCAAACTGGCTCACAAATGCTCCCCAAGAAATACGGATGGGAGAGACTACCTCTTCCAAAAGACCCGCCACTAGCAGTGTACCCCAGAGTTCAGCCCATTTACTTCTTGGAGGTCAAAGCTAATGTTACGGGGTTTGTGGCTGACCAGGTTTGCAGATGACTGCAAACTTGGTGCAATCATAAACTCCAGAGAGGACACCATGATCCTCCAAACAGGACCTGTTCCAAACAAATAGCTGGTGTCAAAACCATAGACTAAGATTAAATGCCAAGAAGTGGAAAACGATACATGACTCCCCTTGTAATTATCACAATGACAACACACCCTGAAAACCGATCTTGTACACAAGATTTGGAAACATATGCCAACAAACTCTCCTTTCAATACCACTTATTATTCACTACTGTAAGGACGTCCCTTTTCATTGCACAGCTTATACCTAAAGGTATAGTGTTCATGTCAAGGGATGTAATCATCTCACTGAACTCGCACTCATTATGCCGAGCAAGCACTGAGTATATAAAATGCCCCTTTCAGTAAGTAATTGCCCAACACTTTTCACAAGTAAAATGATGACACTTCCTCACTAAAATAAAAAAAAAAAAAAATCAAGGGCCTAAATCTTAAAAAAATATGCAGACTGTCTCAAGTCATTGTCCCTCTTCTCAGTATCATACAATCAGAGCTTCAACAGACCCTAGGCTATCAGACGTATTACTCATTCACAAGTCCAATGGTGGCATAAACATCTGCTCAATCTCTTCTCCAACAGAGACAGCATATGTTGAAGGTATAATTAGGAATGACAGAGGATTCTGCTTCTGAGGAATATGTTTTCACATAAATCAAAGTACTTGTATTAAAATACTCATGTCAGTGGACAGAAAATCACAAATAAACCTGCAGTTTAGCACCCTTGTCCTCATGGATTGGGGCAACATGTAAATCTCCCAATATGTCCTTGTTCTTCCCACCTCTGGGTTATTTTTTTACACAAAATATAGTGCTAAAATACTACCATGGGGATGAAAGGCTAGGCTTCTTAAGAACCTCACAGATCAACAGCTTACTAAGTAACTATGAACCTATGAAATCAATTTTCCTTGAGTTTGGTTACTAGTGTGTCTAATGCTGAGGCAAACTGGCAAATTAAAATTCCTATTCATGGAACTGAAGTGAGTTTCTGGACACAACACAATATTAATGTGATGTCACATGCTTTATACAAAAGCTTCTCAAAGTGCCCACAGTTGCTTGTGGTCAAAACTGAAATTCATAGCCCTGCAGACAAGCTAAGGGACAACTGGTAAATTTTAGTCATGTTTAGTTTTGGGTTTATATCCTAGATGGTTCATAAATAAATCATCTCAGCAGAGCTGTGGCATGTGAATGAGCTTAACTGTTCCAATAAATTAAGTCAGTGAAGACGAGTTTGGTGAAGGTGCCCTGTTTAAATGTGAACTAGTAAAGACGAAGTTAAAAAAAATGCTGTTCCATATGCCTTAACCACACTAAGGAGGATGCCCTTTCCTATGATCTCCAAAAAGGCACAAAGTTTAACAAAACTGAAAGGCTTGGCATTATTGAAATTATGGCGGAACTAAATGAATGGTATGCTCCAATGATCCCATTTATTGAAAAGAATGATCGTGCCGATTTAAAAAGTCTCAATTATGCAGTTGTGTGCATGTGAAAGTTTAATTTTACCTACACTAGAAGGCAAAGCACCCAGATTTGTTAATGTTACAGTATTTTCCACATTGGATGCTTCCAGGGGGTTCTAACAAACATTTTTTTTAAATAAGGAAAGTCAAAAGCTGGCAACCTTCATTACTACAGCATCTGAAATCTTTCAATGTACAATGACACATCTACTCAATGGGCTGGATGGTTGTGGTGGTGTTATGGAGAATATGCTGATTCAAGATTAAAGGCAGTACTGCAGACTATTAAAATTCTGGTTTAATGCTAGAGCAAGGCAAATGATGCTGTACAGAACACAGGTACAGTACTTTAAGGGCAGCATGTGTACTAATGGAATCAGACTAGATGCAAGCAAGCTCAGAGCAATACTTGAAGCCCTAGGCATGATTGACTATGTGGTCAAGTTTACACCAGGTCTCCAAATAGTACTTCATCTTAAAAAAAAAAAAAGTGTGCCCTAGCTGCAAGGACACACTCAAGGCCAAACATTAAATAAACCAAATGAAATGCTAAGTGCAGCTTCAGGGCTAGCATGCTATGATGCCACTAGATTGACAATTGTCAGTACAGATACTAGTAGTTATGGTCTAGGTACAGCATTATTCCAAATGAATGAACAAGTGTTTTGTCCTGATGCCTACTGCTCTAGAATGTCAGGTGATGCTGATATTCATAAACTGGGAAAAAAAAGCATCTTGCAAGCGTGTGTGCCTGTAAAAAATCTCCAGATACCTATTACGATCAGATGTTTCCAGCTTCAAACAAATTATGAACCATTAGTTCCACTAATCATCTTGTATGACCTACATAAAGTGTTACTAAGGTACCAAAGTCTATTAATGAGACTGTGGAAGTTCAATGTCAGGGCAATACACGTGCCTGGAAAACCGACTTGTTATCCATGCATAAATCATCACAGAGACAAAAGTCATATATGAAGACAGCCTTATCCCAGGTCCATGGTAAAAGATAGGTGCTGACTTATGTGAATATGTTCTTTTCTTAAGACATGCTGCAGGTGGATTGGACGCTCTAAATTGGCCCTAGGTGTGTGTGTGTGTGTGTGTGTGTGTGTGTGTGTGTGTGTGTGTGTGTGTGTGTGTGTGTGTGTGTGTGTGTGTGCCTTCTGTGGAAGGTTGGGTGCCGGGCTGGCAACTCGACACTGTAAAACTCCACTGCCAATCATGAGCGGACAAGGTGATCCGCTGTGGCGACCCCTAACCGGGAAAAGACGAAAGAAGAAGAAGAAGATTCTCCCTCTTCCAAATGTGAAAACTAATTGCATACTTTCAGAAATCATCAACTTTTAGCCTTGAAGAAACCAGTGTACTGTCTTTTATTGCCTTCATGAAGCTTTTCTCCCCGGGCCGCTGCTGAAAATGGACCTACGTCCAGTCGGACACTCCCGGTCAACAAATTTAAATAAAATAAAAATAAAATAAAATAAAAAAAAGAAAAATGTTAAGTCCTCTGTTACAGCCTGATAGATTGCTAAAAATAAACTTTTCATTGTATTCTGTGTTCCCATATTTATTTATATACATGTAAAATTTATTACATTAAACTAAGGGTCTTAGTCCAGAAATTCATCTATGTAAAAGTAAGAGAAAACATATCAGCTCTATGTATATTATGATCTGTGTACTTTTACTCCACTCCCCACTTCAATAACCCAATATTACAGCCTATTAAACTTAAACATGTTTTTGTCTAGCTTTTCTTCTCTTTTTACACTGCAATGCATACATTTTCTTTAGACCAAAATGAAGAAAGAAAGGGAACAGGAAGAAAAAATGCATCCATTTACTTTCATAATTACCACACACAACTAAAAATACTTTACTGTAAAATATGTAATTTGTATTGGTGGTGCTGCTGTAGCGTTGTCGCCTCACAATAAGACGCTGTCCGGTTCGATTCTCAGTTAGAGCGTCTTCTGCGTGGAGAAGTGCGTGAACGGGCGTACCTTAGTTTAAGGTTGTGCGTCAGGGCTGGCTACTCAGTACATAAAAATCAACTGCCAATCATTAGTGAACCAGAGTTCCGCTGTGGCGACCCCTAACTGGGAAAAGCCGAAAGACACACATTCATATTGTGAAAATGTTTTACTTACAGTTACCTTTTTCCTTCCTCACCCCTTCCCCTCAGAGTTCATCCAAACATTAATGACATGAAGTAAGGCAAATGCTTTACAGTTCCTCGCAAGTTTAACAAAGCCAATGAAATTCCACTCTTTCCACTTATTCTTATACAACCATAATTCACAGATGTGACAGATGCCTTGCAGTCTTAACATTTACTTACTAATGACTTATGTGACTATGAAGAAAAAAATTACCTTGTTGCCATAAACTATTAAACCTGTGATACGAAAATGATCCCTGCACCAACAACTAGCTAAGAAACACTAGCTAATTCAAAGCAATGCTCCCATGGCATGGTTTACCTACTGAAACAGTTACATGGTACACAGTTTGTCTCAAGTGAGTTCCAGCAGTTTCTTGTCATGTTTTTATCCATACTATGTCAAGTCCACACTATCTGTTTTCAAATGGTGATGTTGAGAGAGCAGTACAAGTCACCAGAAAGACATTAAGGAACAGAGACCCTCACAGAGCTCTTATGGCATACTGACGTACTCCACATGGTGCCACTGGAGTAGGCTCTTCACAGCTAACAGCTGCAAGTCAAATACAAACATGCCAATGCTAGTGCAAAAAAGTTAAGTCCAAATGTATTCCGTATAATGCAAACAAAGTGACCAAAAGCTTTACATAAGAAATTTTATAACCAAAGTCATTCTGCACATCTATTACCTAACATTCAACCAGGACAAGTCATTCATACCAGAATTCTACATGAGGCAAACAAAAGATAATATCATGGCTAGAAAAAAACAGGAAACATATCCAATTAGTTCCTGAGAAATGTTGACCTAAAGGCAGTGTTCTAGAGAATCAAACCACTATGAGGGAAGAGTAACCAGATCAATATCCAGTAAAGCTGTACCTGTACCGAAAAAAGATATACCTCAACTGAACATCTCAGCCAAGAGTGAAAGGTCAAGTTTGACTTTTTGCAGTGACAGACTGTGTGTAATCCCAACCAAAGCAATCAAGTGCAACTCAGTTTTTCTAGGGACTTTTAAAAGTTTTAATACCTGTTAAAATACCTCATCTCAAAGTTTTTCTTTTGCAGGTTTTCATTTCATTTCCACTTCCAGTTTGGGCATTATTCAAGTGATTAGTAGTGGCTGAGAAGTCCATGTACTGACTCACTTCAAGATTTTCATTGTAATTATGAGAATAATTAAGTGGATTTGCAATTCTTGCTATTAATGCATTTTCTAAAGTTTCATAAATAATCGTATTACTCATGTTTTAACCAAATGCTTTTGCAGGATCAGTCACAGGTGTTGAACGCATGGTGCACTGGACGTACACTACTATTTTTTTAAAGTTGTTTTCTCTTAAGGAGAAGATCCAATAAGGAAAATAAAGTGGTTGATGCGTTCTATATATTATACATATGTAATACTGCCATTTTTAGGAATGTACACCTCCCATAATGTATTACACTTCTAAAGCAGCATCATTTGAATGTGATATGCTTTAACTATCAAAATCATTCCTGTTGGGCTGCCATGTTGTTGCAAAAAAAAAAAAAGTCATCTGTCAAAATTAATGGTGTATTCTGATATTTCAAAACTTCCAGGAAAACAAATAGGTGAGCACTGAGCAAGACAACATGTTCAGAGTTTGAATATCAAAAAAAAAATAAATAAAAATAAGTTATGTACTCACCATAACGTTCCATCTGACTTGTTGCTTTTCATTTGTCTTCAACCTGTGGGAATACGGATCCAGTACGGATCCAACTTGGCCACATTTTTCACCATCAGATCCAAGCTCCAAGCTCCTCCCCTACCCATAATGCCCCTGTCTTTCTCCTCCCCTCAGATCGAGTTTGCTGCAGACAGTAGCACCCCCACCTAACCATATGCCTAACACTTTTGCATTAATACCCATTAACACAATAAGGAAGACAAAGGCTTACCAGAGTAGGGGCTATGCCTCTTCCATCTGGTCCACTGCACAACCCATATAAGGCAGGGGGAAGAAGGGAGGGACGGTTGAAGACAAATGAAAAGCAACAACTCAGATAAAAAAGTTATTCTGAAGTTGTTTTCATTTGATCTTCAACCTGTGGACAGAGTCCCCAGCTACCAAACAGTCCTAGGAGGTCCTCATGGAAGGATGTTCCAAGGCACTGCTGAGCCCAAAGATGCCCTGCTTCTGGAAAGGAGATCCAATTTCTAATGAGAGATGAACATATGTGATAACACCCATGTAGATGCAGAGCAAATGTCATCTAAGGAAACCCTAGACTGAAAGGGTCTTGGTAGCGGTCTGCGAATCCACAGAAGCGGGCATCAGGGGCTGTGAAAGCACCTCACTGAGAGCTGGAGAACTGATGAGTAGCTTAACGGAAGCGTCGTCAGCAGGCTTGGACCTGTGTGGTCTCTGTCTTTATCCTTACGTTTTTTCGGAAGATCAGTTGTTGGATGGCTTACCGAAGCCATATCGGAATTCGAGGACTGAGAGCAAAAATATCTAGCTACAATAAGGGCCCGACAACGTATAGTTCTGGCATTGAACAAAGCACAAAAGAGACAATGGGGTATGTCGTGGTCTGGGCCTAAACAAATGATGCAGTAAGAATGAAAGTCTCGGTGTGGTATTTGCTTTCCACAGGCGAGACAACTGTTAACTTTTTCTGACATCGGTTAGAGCAAGAAAAAAAGGATCCCCAATGGGGTACTTAGCTTTAGAAGACTTCAACTTCAATTCGGAAATGAAAAACTCAGGTAGCGGCCGACTGGCACTCATGCAAACTGCTCCTGCTTTGGGCTCCTCAGCAAGAAAGACTGATGTAATGGCGTCGGCTGCCTGATTTTATACCACTGATGACCTGACATCAGCCCTGGAGTGACAGCAACCAATGCAGAAATACTAAATCTCTGGTATTCAGACCGACTGAGGGCTATCCTGGCAGGGATAACCCAAATGTGATGACTGCAACAGTGAAACACGAAGAATGTCCTTGGTTCCTCGGACCCCCTCTGCCACGAGGACGACATCTATTGTATCCCCCTCTGCCTCTGGGGGAAGGCGAGTTCTGAGCATCGTGGGAAAGGCCCCGAGACTTTCAGAGCCACATCTTCACCCTACACTGATTCTGGGAAAAGGATTGTTGCGGGGTTGAGAAGTGAATCTCGACAGCAAACAAGGTCTTCTCTTCTTTCTCACTCTGTACTAGGGTGTCTCGAATGGTCTTATCAAAGAGAGTGGAACCGTCATAGGGGGTGCATTTGTAAATGATGCCTTGAAGGGCTCCAAGAACGCACAAAGCTAGAGCCAAGCATGATGCCTGATGGCAACGTCTGTTCTGGCCGCCCTAGAGGCATCTTCAGTAGCATGAGACAGGAGCCTCATGGAAGTGTTGGATATTGACGTTAGGGTGACCATATGGGAGGAGAATACCTTCTCCTCTGCTGACATGGACCCAGGGGCAGGCTCAGTGACCTCTTTGACCAGGTCCCGTTGCAGTCTGATGACAAGCGGCATGTAATTCACTGCATGGAAAGCAAAAGTGGTTGAAGAATAAGCCTGCTTCCCAAAACAGTCCATAGCCTGCGACTCTCAGTCCGTCAGATGGACTGTAGAGCTCTCCTGAGTGAGCTCTTTTTTGGTAGCTGCCGCAACCATCCCTTAGACCAGTGTGGCCTGTCCAACGGGGCACTGAAACTTTTGTCAGGGCACTTGGGAATAAGCTCCACTGTGAATGATTCCTTCCATGCCCTGGATAAAATTAAGTCCATGAGACGATCAGTGGCAGGGGACACCCCAGGAGGTAGAGGGTCCTGTGCAAAACGCCTCCAGGAATACAGACTCATCCAGGTTGGGTTTTTGGACAGAACACTCCCCACACTGTCTGGGGTGATGGGGGGAACCCTCCCCTTTCTCCAAGTTTCTGTGAGGGGACTCCGCTGGAGAGTCCAAGTGCCTCCCTTTGCACTTATGTTTCCAAGGGAGCTCCTCAGGGGGGTTTCTCTGGGGAGGACTCAGAAAACTCAGGCAGCTCCTGTGGGGGAACTCTCTGGGGCAGAATGGATACAGCGGACTCTGGACAAGAAAGAGAGGGAGCCAGGATGGACTCCGAGCAAGATAACGTCAAGGGTCTCGAGGGAGCTGAGGGAATCCTCTCCACCACATCAAAAGCAGAGGGTGAACGAATCTCTGAAGCTGAGGGGAGTAGCATCAGATCCATCAACCTTTGCATCGACGGGGGAACTGGATTAAAGCCTCCAGGCACCGATACCCTGAGTGGAAGGGCCGACTCCAAAAACCTCAAAGCTGACACCATCCCTTCGGATCCAGTGCAGAGACTATGGCTCTAAGAGTTGGATGGCTCCAAACAGGTCGGAGTCAAGCCACTCAGGGCAATATTTGGAGTCAAGGTACCTGGAACCACTGGCACCGTCCCCCCTTGATGCCAGGAAACCTCGGATCCCAAGACTCTGAAGCAAGGGGTCGGATCAGAGAAGGAGCAATGGGAAGAAAGGTAAACTGCATGCTCCCAACTCCAGATGTGGAGGGAGCAGGCAAGACTCCCATCTGGAGCTGGGTCTTGATGAATCTCCATATCATCCTGTCCACACTGGCTTCAGAAAGACTATGGGTGGGCCGGATGGAAGAAGCCACCGAAACGGGCCTGATGTGGAGATGGAGAGATCCTGATAAGGGGGATCGGGCCCAAGAGACCTCCAGCGAGAAGCGAGGTGACCGGAGCAGAGGGGAACCTGGGCTGGGATCCGGGTGGGATTTGGCCGGGGGCTCGACCGAAGAAGTGCAGTCAAGGGACTATTTTCAAGGCCTATCCCACTCCTTATGGAGGTGCTTCTCTCTGACCCCGGCCTTCTTGGTGGGAGGTTGAGTACCAGAGGCTGGGGTGGAGGAAGATGAAGTGGAGGCCTCATAAGAAGGAGGCCTCTGATAATAAGTTTATTCCTCCTGTTGATCAATGCGCAGGAGGTTGAAGGCCGTGTAGATCAAACAGGAGGTATCCAGGTGAGGAATGCCCAGAGATACAACACACAGAGTGTGGCCAGCATAAGGGGGTAGCTTATGGCCACACTCAACACATTTTCTAAAGCCCGGCTTAGGGGTGTCAGCCATGGCAGTAAGAAAAAAAAAAACTCACACACACACCCACTCACAGACGGGGAAAGCGGGAAAGACAGCCCAAAAAAAACACAGGTAGGGTAAAGAAAGTACAGTTGTGTACACTTATCATTAATGTAGATGTTCGAGTGTATTCACTGTTGCAATCATCACACTTGGGTTATCCTGCCAGGCATAGCTCTCAGTCAGCCCGAATACCAGAGGCTTAGTATTTCTTTAGCGACTTCTGTCACTCCAAGACTGACGTCAGGTTGTCAGTAGTATAAAATCAGGCAGCTGACACCATTACATCAGTTTTTCTTGCCCCAAATGTCAGGAGCCCCCAAACAGGGAGCTAGGTTATGGTGGAAGAACAACACCAGTAGAAAGTAAATACCATAAATCCCTGTAGTGAGGAAGAGAGAGTGAGAGAGACAAGGGGAATGGAGGGTGGGAAACCAGGACTGCAATAGTAAATATACTTGAACATCTACATTTATGGTAAGTGTACACAATTGTACTATGTTCTTCATGTTTCACTGCTCCAGTCATCACACTTGGGTTGATTCCCAAAGCTGAAGTAAAAGGGTGGAGGCAGTCAAGAAGAGTTGGGGCTGGCTAGGATGCCCTGCAAGACTGCAATTGCAAAGCCTGCCCTGGATTTGGAAAAGATAGGCAGGTGGTAAAGTTTGGTTAAGGCATGAACAGAACTCCATGTTGCAGCCTCCAGGATTGTCCCTGGTAGGGACCCCTCTGAGAAAGGCTGCAGAGGTAGAGGTTGCCCTTGTCGAATATGTCCTGACCCCCTGAGGGGGTGGTTTTCTGTGCTGTCTGTAACAGAATTGGATGCAGTGTGCTATCCAATTGGAGATGGTTTGTTTGAATATGGCCTTGCCCTCCGTCCCTGCTGCAAAGCTGACTAGTAACTGGTCAGTTTTCCTAAAGAGCTTAGTCCAATCCAGGTAGAATCTGAGCTGTCTGTGCACATCTAAAGAGTGCAAGATCCTTTCCCCCTTATTTTAAGGTTTAGGGAAAAAGGTGGGCAAATGAATAGATTGGTTGAGAGCCACACTGGATACCACTTTAAGCATGAAAGTTGGGTTAGTCCTGAGGGAGACCCACAGCCATGAGTGCTTGTAGCTCAGGCACTCTTCTAGCTGAAGTGATGGTCAGAAGCAAGGCTGTTTTCCAAGAGAGGAATTTTAACTCTACTGAAGCTGCAAGCTCAAAGGGTAGTGCGAGCTTTTCCAACACAAAGTTAAGGTCCCAAGCTGGGGTAGGAGCTCTTCTGGGTGGCCTTAAGTTGTTAGCCCCTCTTAGGAACTCTTTGATGAGAGGGTGAGAAAAGAGAGTTGGCTCTGTACTGTAATTAGCAGAGATGGCAGAGGCATGAATTTTAATAGAAGAGAAGGATAGGCCCCTGTAAAGTAGGTCTGCTAGGTAATCGAGGATGAGAGGTAGGGAGGGCTGTGCTGGTTCATCTCCTTTATCTTGGATCCAGGTGCAATACCTTTTCCACTTGTCCGCATAGGATTTTCTAGTGCTGGGGCATCTGGTCTCACGTATAACATCCAGGACTTGCTTGCTTAGGCTGGCCACTGGAGGAGAGGTCAGGGAATAAGCCAGGCTGCCAGTTTCAGGGTCTGCAATTGTGGATGCAAGAATTCTCCATTCTGCTGGGTCAGGACAGTTGGGATCTGAGGGAGGTGCCATGGAGGCAGCAGTGACAGACTGCGCAGTAGTGGGTACCAGTGTTGGTGTGGCCAGTCTGGGGCAATCAGGATTGCTCTTGGTTTTCCTCCCTTATATTGAGTAGTACCCTTGAAAGAAGAGGTAGAGGGGAAAATTCACAGATCGAGAGGTTTACCCACTGGAAGGACAGGGCATCCACTTTCCAGGCCTTGCTCTGAGGTTCCCTGGTGCAGTATTTGCTGAGATGGTGGTTGTTATGAGAGGCAAATAGGTCCACCTTTGGGGTACCCCCATTTCTGGGTTACAAGGCTGAAGGTGCTGTGGTTTAATTGCCACTCATGTGGGTCTATAAGATTTCTGCTTAAGTTGTCTGCCAGTGAGTTTTGGTTGCCTGGCAGGAATTGTGCTAGCAGGCGAATTTGTATAGCTGAAGTCATGTGCCAAAGGGTGATGGCTAGCCTGGAGATTGGATAAGAGTGAGTTCCTCCCTGCTTGCAGATGTACCACATCACTGTGGTGTTGTCTGTTTTGATTAGTAAAAGCCTCGGAGACAGTAGGGGTCTGAAAGCTGTTAAAGCATGCTGAACAGCTAGCATCTCTTTTTGGTTGATGTGCAGATGTATTTGATTTGGGCTCCAGTGGCCCTGAATGCACCTGCCATCCAGGTGTGCACCCCAGGCATAGTCTGTTGCATCTGTGGTTAGGGTCTGGGTGGCGTGGGATTGTGAAAAGGGAAGGTCCTTGTTGTGGTTGCATGCTGCTTGCATGCTGCTGCCCACCAAAGAAAGTATTTCCTTGGTATCATAAGTATGATAGTTTCCAGGTCCGGAGAGTGTTGACACCAAAGGCTTTTTAAGTACCACTGAAGTTTCCTCATAAGCAGTCTGGCATATGGAATGAGTAGAATGCAGGACGCCATGAACTCTAGAACTTGCAAGATTTTCCTTGCGGATAACTGGGTTCTGGTGGCTAGTTGAGAGAAGTAGCCTGTCAGATAGGCTTGTTTTTCTGCAGTAAGGAATGCCATCTGGGATGCTGTGTCTAGGCTTGCTCCCAGGAATAAATTTTTTTGAGTGGGGACTAGTTTGGATTTCTTTTCATTTATAGTGTACCCCAGTGAGGTCAGTAGGTCTTTTACAAAGGTCAGGTGCCATAACAGCTTTTCCTGTATGCTTGAATCAGGCAGTCATCCAAGTAGGGGTAAATTTGAATATTTCTTTGTCTGCAAAAAGCAATGGCAGGAGCCAGGCATTTTGTGAAAACTCAGAGCAGTGGATAAGCCAAAGGGAAGTGCAGATAACTGAAAGTGCATAGTTCCTGCCCTGAAACGTAGATACTTCCTGCAAGAATCCCTGATTGGGTTGTGCAGATAGGCCTCTTTTAGGTCAAGGGTGGCTAACCAAGCATCTCTGGATAGCACAGGAAGAAGCTGCTGGAGGGTGAGCATTTTGAATTTTGGAATCACCAGGAAGGTGTTTAGAATTGATAGATATAGGATTGGGTGCCAGGTGCCCTCTTTTCTGGGTACCAGGAAAAGTCTGGAATAGAAACCTTGGCTTATCTGCTCTGTAGGAGCAGGCTGTATTGCCCTCATGGAGAGCAGTGAATGAACTTGGTTTTGGGCCTCTGCCCAATGGTTTGGAGGAAGACCTGGGAACCCTTTTGGGGTTGGCAGTGTGTGGAAATAAAATTTGTACCATGGGACACTATGTTGTGGACCCATCAGTCATTGGTTATGGAGGCCCAGTTTTTTGCATGGGAGGCAAGATTTCCTCCTAGGTGCACAAGCAGATGGGCAGAGGTAAGGGGTGGAGTTGAAAAGTCATTGTGAGTTCTTTCCATAAGGGGGTGGCTTAGCGCTCCCTGTTTTTGAAGTGGAGGTACTGCACTGCTTAGATCTCTGCATTCCCTGGGCCTGCTGTCTGGGGGGGGGGTCTACTTCCCCCTTGGTCTAGTCTGAGCCGGCCTTGAAGGGGCTGGAAAGGACCAGTGCTTGGAGGGGCAATGCCTACTGAATCTCGGAGGCTGGACTTTCAAAAAGTCTTTAACTGTCTGCATAGATTTAGCCTTTTCTTCCATCTTTTTTAAAACCTCTTCTGTGTTGGTGCCAAATTGCCTTTGTTCAATGGTGCATCCAATAATTTTTATTTTACATGGTCTGGCAAGGTCTGTTCCTTAAGCCAAGCATGCCTTCTAAGTACAGAACCCTGCAGGATGCTTCTAGGGCGTCAAAGCAACATTGCAGTGTGTGCTTAGAAACTTGTCTGCAGAATGCATAAGCTCTTGTAATTCTTTATTTTCTGCACATGCTGGAAAGGTAGATAATTTTTGTTTAAGGAGTTCCATTGTATGTTGCTGGTATTTCAGCATGTGGAACTGACAATTTAGTGCTCTAATGGAAAGAGTTGCAGAGGTGTATACTTTTTTACCCCATCTATCTGAAGCTCAGGAATCCCTGTCCGAAGGGGTGGGATTCTTAGCTGTGATTGCTTTTATTCCTTTAGGTCCTTGGGAGATGATCTCTGGGTCAGCAGTAGGATTTCTAAAAAGAAATTTGTGTGAGTTAGGGACTCTGTAGTGCCTGTCAGGTTTCCTGGGTGTCAGGAGTTAAACTGGATTCCATGAAAACATCATCCATAACATCCAGGACAGGAGGAATAGATAAGGTTCTGTGCTGTGGTAAATCTAAGAATTCCCTGAGTCTCTTTTTGGACTGAGGATAATCCTGACATCCCCAATGGAAATGCTCTCTCAAAGTATGTAGGGTTTCACCAAAAGAAAAATCCTCTGGAGGAGAGGCAGAAGGAATGGATTTTCTGCATTTGAATCCTCATAAGCAAACCAGGGCATGTCTTCATGTTCAGAAACTTCAGAGTCAAACTCCTGTTCAGATAAAGCTGCTGGGGACAAGTCTCTTTTTCTTTTAGAAGGGGTAAGCTGGCTTCCCCTAATAAGCATGATAAGGTCTTCTGCCATTTTTAAGCATTTGAGATTGAGGCATGGAAGCAGGTGCTTGGGTTATCGTTTTTTAGGCGTGGTTCATACCCTGGGTCTTAGAAAATTGGTGGCTTTAGAAAGAACTGAAGATGCGAAAGTCGTCGTCGGTTTGTGTTGAATATCGGTGGTGAGAAGAAATTCCTCGGAAGCTGGTGCCTGCTCAGTGGCTCCGGACCCATCCAAGGTAGAGACATCCGAACAATCCTTAGTCAAAGAAGAGTCTCGCGGCATACTGGACTCTGAAGGGGTCTCGGTAGCAGCCTGCGAATCAGGGGCTGTGAAAGCACCTCACTGAGTGCCAGCGAACTGGCGACTAGCTTAATGGAAGTGCCATCGGCAGTTTTTGACCTATGCGGTCTGTCTCTGTCTTTATCTTTGCGCTTTTTCAGAAGATCGGTAGTTGGATGGCTTATCAAAGCCATTTTGGAATATGAAAATCGAGAGAGAAAGTATTTAGCTACGATAAGGGCCCAAAAATGTATAGTTCTGGCATTGAACAAAGTACAAAACCGACAGCGAGGGACGTTGTGGCCTGGGCCTAAACAGGTGATGCAGTAAGAATGGAAATCTTGGTGTGGTATTTGCTTTCCACAGATGAGACTATTGTTAATTTTTTCTGACATCAGTTAGAGCAAGAAAAAAGGATCTCCAATGGGGTACTTGGCTTTAAAAGACTTCAATTTCGGAAATGAAAACTCAGGTAGTGGCCGACCGGCACTTGTGCAAACTGCTTCTGGCTCCTCGGCAAGAAAGACTGGCATAATGGAGTCGACTGCCAGATTTTATACTACTGATGACCTGACGTCAGTCCTGGAGCAACAGCAACCGATGCAGAAATACTAAGCCTCTGGTATTTGGGCCAACTGAGGGCTACCCCTGGCAGGATAACCCAAGTGTGATGACTGCAACAGTGAAACACGAAGAACATCTGAGAAGAGAGGTAAAAGGAAGATGAAAGAAGCCAAAAAACTTTCACTCAACACTACGGAAACTTGGAACTGACGGATCACACTGCTATCTGTGCGAATGGGATCTGAGGGGAGGAGGGAGACAGGGGTATTATGAGTAGGGGAGGAGCTTGAATCTGATGCTGGAAAATGTGTCAGAGTTGGATTCGTACCGGATCCGTAGTCACACAGGTTGACGATCAAATGAAAACAACTCATGCCTAATTTTATAATAAACTATCAAAAAGATTACATTGCTAAACCTAAGGGAAAAGCTGCAAATAGTACATATCCTAAAGATACAAAGAGAATTGTTCTTTCTAGAGATGAGTGGGGATGACTTGCAGACATACACCATTTAATGGTCATTCACAGTTCTTTCAAGGATGACATGGCTGATTATTCACCTAGAAAATGGAACACAGTAACATCAAGGGAACTTACTAACTGGAATCATTATACCAATACAATAATTATAAAACAATGAAAGCAGCTTTCCCCATCTAGAACAAGTGCAAACATCCTTTGTGATAATCAATATTCAAAGTTAAATAATCAGCTGCCTGTTTAAAAGTAAGACAAATATGAGGAACCATCTGAATTTCATGCTGTTATGAAAAACTATTTTGTAAAACTTTCTTCAAGTTCATATAATTTTAGTAATGCTGAAAGATTCTACAATTCAATACTCTCTGGGGAGAACCAATACATCCTCACCCTAATGATGTCATCCAGAATATTTGAACATCTCCACCCTAATGAAGTCATCTAGACTGCTACTTTCTTATATCACTGAATATGAGACTCGGACTCTGCTGAGCTCTCAAAGTATTTCTCCACCTGAAGAAAAAAGTCTCATTAGCTCTGAGGCAGTGATTCAGTTACAAGTTTAAATCAGTAATGCAGTTAACTGTTCAACTGCACTGTTTTAATGTTAAATGCAAAACATATTTTAAACATACAAAGGGAAAGCAGTGTAGTGCTGTAAAAAGTACATTAATCAAGCTTGTTTTTATATCAATGTTCAAATATTTTTTTACAATTTGCTTTTATAAAAGATACAAAATGGAGAAAGCCAAAGTTGCTGCACTTAACTTACAGTGACAACCAATGTGCTGATGACCTCTCACAAAGGGAGATAATACAACTCATCAGGAAGGACAATAATAAAACAAACGTGTGTCTAATGAGTGACTGAGGAGCAATGAGGGGAGGGTCTACTGTTAATGACCACTTCACTTCTTTGAATAAAATTCAGCTATTATTCCTGGGATCATAATGAGGTACACAGTGGAGGGTTAAGGGATCACACAACCTGACTATGCCACGTATAATGCAATTCATATATTTTCATTGTATCTGGTGCAGGAAAATGCATTTGGCAAGGAAATGAGATAAATGTGCATGTCAGGTTGCACAGAACTACCTGCAACTGACAGCTAATAGCAGCATATATTAAATGTCTGTAAAAGCCAGCTCCATAATCAGCTGCCCAACTAGCCCCTCTCATTAACAATCACACAATTCCTCCACCTGTTCAAAAATCCCTTTTACATCCTCTGATGAACTACACTCATCCATCTACTACTGCTGAGTGTTCTACACTGCTGCCATTCTGTCAAGTAAGTCCCCTGTTTTTGTGTTTATGCATTCATTTCACTGTACAGAATAAAGCAGGTTATGTTAGTTAAGGTAGTGTGTTTGAGATTGGCCCAACTTTATTGATATTACATGTGATCCTGTTTCATGGAATGGGAAAGATTAGTCGGGTTTCACCAAGTAAAATAAAAAATAATCCTCATCTTTCTGTGCCATCTCTACTTTCTTTCTACCCATCTCACTCTGCCCTGAAATATACCCTTCACCTACACATTAAGAACACTTTCTGTCAAACTGTTAAATTTCATTTACTGTCACCTGCAACCATAACTATCACCAAGAACCAGGTGAAGCAGTACTATGCCATAGCACCCCAGTCTATCTTGCAAAGTATGCAAAAGCACAGAGACATTATCCTTTTTTCATAATGTAACCCAACTTCACCTCAATAAATTTTTTATTTACCCTTGGTTGACCGGGTTAATCCCGCAAGGTTAATGAACTCTTACAAGAGGAGACCAAAGGTGGTACTTATGCTAGTAACATATCTTAGTATCTCTCTTCTAAGCACACTCCTTCAGTTTGATGTCTGCCCTTAGTAAGGCTGACAGAACTCTATACAGTGTATTTTAGAGTTGGTCTACTTTTAACACCCTGCATGTTAACCGGGTTTGTCCAACTGGGCTTGTGGCCCATTTTCAGTGGAGACCCAAGGAGAAAAGCTCCAGTAGTGCATTTTAAAACAAGTACAATTTTAAACAATATTGATATAATAGCAGTTATAGCAAAATGATTCACATATGTTGGGTTAAATGCATAGTAGACACACTGGAGAGAGAGGTGTAATGAGGTACTAAGTATGGTCCTTTTGAGGGTACATAAAGGGAAGGAAGACTAGGTAGGGTCATGGCAAGGGCAGGTTCTGGAATTGAGAAAATAAGCTTCAAGTTCATTTTTAAAGTGTGACAACAACAAAAAGGTGTGGGAGATTGAATGTAAGTCAAGGGGAAGTTTGTTCCAAGCATGGGCAAGGAAGTGTTTGTAGAGTTGTTTGCCTACTGACCTTTTTGGGTGGTAGATATCAAG
Organism: Protopterus annectens; assembly: GCF_019279795.1. NCBI lineage: Eukaryota > Metazoa > Chordata > Ceratodontiformes > Protopteridae > Protopterus > Protopterus annectens. The sequence continues at coordinate 1,137,742,739 of NC_056733.1, read as the reverse complement.
TAATTGTTGGTTACAAGTATGGAGGGTCCGGGATGGGATAGAGATGGAGACTAAGGAAGATAGACAAGGACAGAAGGAGGGTTTATAAAGAATAGAGTGTAGCATATGAAATTGATAAGATAGCAGAAATTGGGGAAGTTCAAGCCATTGAAGAGAGTTTAAAGAAATGCAGTGGTGTGAGTTGTATGGGGAGTTAGTAATGAATCTGGCTATTTTATGGTAAGTCTGCTGGAGTTGTTTAGAGTGGAGACCTGGATATTGGTAAGAATTGAAGCGGTGTATAAGAGGGAGAGGAGGAGGATTGCCTGGCCCAGGGTAAGTCTAGATTCAGGGGTTAGGAATTTTTTGTTCCGATATAGAAAACATAGTTTCTGTTTTTTTTTTTTTTTTTTTTTAATACATTGGAGTATGTGTAGGTTGAACTTGAGTTCGTCATCGATAATGACCCCTAGGAGTTTTGTGTGGGTGTCAGGTTGGATAGTTGTATTGTTAGAAGATGTAATAAAAAAAGGAGGTTTTGTGATGTGAAAGAGAACCGGGAAGGAAAAGTAGGAGTTTGGTCTTTTTGGGATTTAGGATCAATAGGTTGTGAGAGAGCCATTATTCAGTGGATAGTAGGGCCTGTTGGGTCAGGGAGTGTAGTTCAGGAATGTTATTTGAGATGGATATAAGTGTGGAGTCATTGGCATACTGAATAAGGGAGGATTCTTTGCATGAGGTGTAAAGATCATTGGTGAAGATGTTAAACAAAAGGGGTCCCAAGATGGAGCCTTGGGGAACACCAGTGGAGATGGGAAGGAAAGGTGAGGAGGATGAGGGCCATTTGACAGATTGTTCCCTGCCAGATAGGTAACTATTAAACCAGGCAAGTGTGGAGGGGGATAGGTGGAGATTTGCGAGATTGGATAGTAGTAGAGAATGAGAGACAGTATTGCAGGCTTTGGAGAGATCTTGGAAGAGACAGGAAATGAGTTTATTGTTGTCTAGGGCCTCTGCAATGATATGACTGAAGGAGAGGAGGGCAGTGGTGGTGCTGTGGTGAGGTCGAAATCCATGTTGGGTAGGGGTACGTAAGTGGTGTGTGAGGAGGTGATTGAGAAGCTGTGAGTGAATACATTTTTCTAATATCTTGGAGAGGGGGGAAAGAATGGCAATGGGTCGGTAGTTTGAAGGGTCAGTGGAGTTTCCACCTTTATGAAGAGGGATAGTGAAGAAAGATTTCCAAAGGATGGGGACAGTTGATTCCAGAATAGATTGATTAATTAGTATAGATATAGGATAAGCAATTGAGTCAGCAGCAAGTTTGAGGAATGTAGGAAATTGTCAGTGGAAGGAGAGCAAGGTTTTAGCATGAGTAGTAGAGATTTGATATATATATATATCTATATATCTATATATATATATATATATATATATATATATATATATATATATATACACACACACACACACACACACACACACACATACATACATTTCTCTGAACCAATTAGAAAATCCTTCTAATCACATCCCTTTTTGCAGTGTAGGTCCTACCCCAAAATTCTCATCAAAGACTTTGATGAAGTCCAGATATACCACAAGATTCACTATGTTCTAGTGATTTATGTCTGCTGTGTCCCAATCATAACACTGGATTAGATGGAGTAACTACAAATTCTATAAGCTGCTGTCCTTTAGAAATCCCAGCAACCATCTTTTGGGAATTTATATATATCATACTCAGGACGCACATTAAACTCAGTGACATTCAATATCACATAAAATGACATATTTTCTGTTGGCACATCTAAGTCTTGAATGATAAGTAGCCTAGTCAAAAGTTTTTTCTAGTTCCTTTCTCAATACACATCTCACTAAAATAGATGTCCAAACTGTGCCTAATGCCCCTAATATGCTCTAGTCAATATCTTATCCTCTAAAAGTACCAAACAGATTCATCACTTCCTCTTATCTCACCTGCCACGACCCAGATGAGACTGAAATAAGGTACTAACTGTTTTACAGTACACTCTCATATTCTACACTCATACTTCCAACAGAGGAAAATTCCAAGAAACAGTCTGGTACAAATCAGCTTATGCTTCCTGTGAGTGAGTTGAGAGAGAGAGAGAGAGAAAGAGAGAGACAGAATGTGTGTGTGTGTGTGTGTGTGTGTGTGTGTGTGTGTGTGTGTGTGTGTGTGTGTGTGTGTATTCCCGCAAGAGTGCATGAACATATGCGCAATAATGCCTGACACAGTGGGCATTACAAGGAAACAACAAACCACTCATGGATATATGAAGGCCAGATGCCAGACAAAAAGTCACCCCAACCCTGGAAAGTCTCTTATTTCCCTAAAATAATTGCGCAAACACTTCCATGAAAAATGCAGAATATTCTTAATATTGTCACTTCCCCATTTGTGATATATATTTCTCTCCATTTCCAGGTTAGAAACAGTCTTCACCATTGTCTCCCATCCTGTCTCAAATCTTCTGTCTGTTGCACTCAACTTCTTTGATTGCCTTATATTTGTGATGTTATTATATTGAGTACCCAGTCTGATCTTTGCATCTTTTCCAAAAATTTCCCCTGTAGAGGCATATTTCTATTACTTTCATATAAATGTTTAAGTCTTCTGTATACAAGACCTTTCCCCAGTTTAGACTGAAATTAAACTCTGAATCTCTTCCAAGTGATAAATGCTTGAGATGCCTCCAGTAATGGCCAATATCTAATCTCTACATAATTTTGTAATCACTCTGATTTGCTCCTTCTCCATATGAGAAGGTGAGAAGTACTGAGAAGGGAAATGCATTTCATTTTTAATGTGCTTTCATAGCAGAATGAAATTTCACAGTGTCCTTCAGAATGCATCTCTTAGCTTGCTTCCTGTCTAATATTAGCAAGTGCTGACAGGGCTAGAAAACTGTACGATTTGTTCTGAGTAGAATGTTCTATCATGGAATTCAGAACTCGTGCCTAATATGGAATGTCATAACCAAGCAATCATCAGATCTTTGTTAGCAAAATTAATGGTGTGGTGCTCATTTCTAACTGGTCATGGGAGTTTTATAATTTTTACAATAATGTTGCTTTTAATGAAAAAAGTTATAAAGAGTGTTGAGTCTTTTAACTCGAGGATGCAGGATCTTGAGTTCCTCGTCTCCCACGTATATGCCTTTCTGTGCAATAAAGGAGATCATTATTCTCTGTTGAACTGTCTCATATGAAAATTGTTTGGTACCTTAATAAATCACAATACATAAAACTCACCTTAATCAGGGCATGCTGAATTTTTTGCATCATGATGTCTGCTTAAGTGATAATCTAACTTAACGCATATAAAATTGCTCTACAAACTTGCCTACTTTTATAGTCCCAGGGTAAACAAAATACTGTCTCTGGGTCTATCCTCAATAGCAGTAGTGCAAAACCTCCATATTAACCCATCTTGGCCTTTCCGATACCGAATACCATCATTTAATGACTCTAAACTGTGATGCCCTCTAAAGTGATGATAAATCTAGAACTGCTAGTCCTCCTTGACCCCTTGGCTTTATTAACCTATCTCAGGCAACTCTTAGTTTTAATTGACCTTATAGAACACTTAACATCACAGTTCTTGATACTTAAAAAAAATGAGTTTATCTGGAATCAGGGGAATTGCCTGAAACAACAAAGGGCCAGTGGCAGATTAATTACAAAAATCACCAGCAGTCGACTGGCATACATAACAAACTTAAAACCAAAATTACTCACTGGTGCAGCAATAGGCGGACACGGTGGAGCAGCGGTTAGCATTGCCACCTCACAGCAAGGGGTTCTCCAGTTCTATTCTGGACTGGGATGCCTTCTATGCGGAGTCTGCATGTCTTCCCTGTGGTCACGTGGGTTTCCTTCAGGTGCTCCGGTTTCCTCCCACATCCCAAAGACCAACTTATTATACTCCAAAAAAAATCATATTCCCAAATGCCTCTCTCTTTTCCAACATGCATCCAGAATTTGCTGTCTACCAAAGGAAAACTTTTTGAGGTCTGCTTGGAGTATAAAAATACCTATGCAAACACTTTCAAACAAATATTCAAAGCCTTCCAGTCTTTGCTGCATACTTGGGAACCCTACAGAGATCCTCCCACCGTTCCTTTGTATGCTGCCTTCCCATTCTCACTTCCAGTCTTTCTAAGCTCTTCTGATTGACTCATAGTTATCATGCATTATTTTATATGCCCTGCTAATTGTTCCCTTTTTAGCAGCAGTTTCTCTTCAAAACTGAAATAAAAACTCAGCCAGACTGGGTCTTTCACTTAACACTCTCCTAATTCTCTTTGCCTATACTCATCAGTCCCTGGTAGGAATTAGAAGTTATGTACTTACCATAACGTTCCATCTGAGTAGGTGGATTCATTTGTCTGCAACCTGTGGGTATGGATCCGATATCGGATCCGAACCGGCATGGTTTATCCAGCTATGGATCCGAGCTCCTAGCTTCTCCCCTCACCCATAATGCCCTGCTCTCCCTACATGACCTCAGATCGAGTTTGCCCTGCACCAACTACTCTAACCAAAGGGTAACACACCCTATGCAGGAAACTGACAAGGCCAGGGGGATAGAAGGGCGGGATGGTTGCAGACAAATGAATCCACCTACTCAGATGGAACGTTATGGTAAGTACATAACTTCTAAATCTGAAGTAGGAGAATTCATTTGTCAGCAACCTGTGGGACAGAGTCCCCAGCTACCTGAATCTTGGGTGGCCATCATGGAAGGATATTCCGGAGCACCGCGGAGCCAAAGGATGCTCTACCTCTAGAAATGACGTCCAGCTTGTAATGAGTAATAAATGTATGAGATGAAGCCCAAGTGGCTGCTGAACAAATGTCATCCAGAGGAACCCTAGACTTAAAGGCCGCTGAAGTAGAGACAGACCGGGTCGAATGAGCATGGACTCCCTCCGGTGCGGGCCTCCCAGAGGCTTGGTACGCCAACAGAATACACTGAGAAATCCAGCGTGACTAAGAAACTTTGGAAATTGGTTTACCCAGATTGAATTTGGCAAAATAAATGAACAACTGGTCTGATTGCCTATGACTAGCTGTCCTATGAAGGTAAAAACGAAGCTGCCTGTGAACATCCAAGGAATGCAGCTTGTATTCGCCTTTGTTTTGATACTTAGGGAAAAAAACAGGGAGGTTGATGGACTGATTAATGTTAGCTTCCGAAGCTACTTTAGGAAGAAAGGAGGGATTGATCCTGAGGTACACCCGGTCCGGATGAAAAATCAAATAAGGCGGTTTCATGGACAGGGCCTGAAGCTCTGAAACTCTCTTAGCCGAAGTAATGGCTACCAAAAAAGCAGTCTTAAAGGACAAGCATTTAAGATCGACTGTGGCCGCAGGTTCGAAGTGGGGAGCGGTCAAGGCCTGAAGTACCAAGGAAAGATCCTACGAGGGAACAGTTTCTTTGACAGGGGGTCTGAGCAAAAGGGTGCCTTTTAGGAAGGTTTTGCATAACTTAGCTGACATAAGAGACCCTGAATCGTGTCCAACATGGTAATGAGATATGGCCGCCAGCTGAACTTTGACCATGGAACTACTGGCGCCATCATTAAAGAGAGTAGTAAGGAAATCTAGAACCAAAGGAAGGGGAACCGTGAAAGGATCTAGGCCTTGCCGCTCTGCCCAAATGGAGAAACGCTTCCATTTACTGTGGTAAATTTTTCTGGTAGAGGGTTTGTGGGCCGCTACCAGAATGGCCTTAACTGGGGATGAGATACCGGGAGTCCTGATTAGGAGTGGAACTGGAGCAGCCAAGCAGTCAGCTTCAGGTTGTCCAGGTTCGGAGTTGGCAGGTTCGACGGGTGTGATATCAGATCCGGAATGGGATCTAGAATCCAAGGTGGATTCACTGAATGAGACCTAAGGTAAGGGAACCAGATCTGTCGAGGCCAGAACGGTGCAATGAGGATCATTCTGCACCCCAACCGAGAGGCTTTCTGAAGTACTTGTAGCATCAGAGGTAGAGGGGGGTATGCGTAAAGAAGACCGGGAGGCCAAGCATGCACCAGAGCATCTCTCTGAGAATCCCCTGGAGGGGGGATTAGAGCGAAAAAACTGTCGCACTTGGCGTTTAAAGAAGAAGCAAAGAGATCGCAACAGGGAGTCCCCCACTGTGCGAAGATCGTTCGCTACTTGAGAATTGAGAGACCACTCGTACGGGGAGAGAATGGTGCGACTGAGCTTGTCCGCTAGGATGTTGGTCCGACCCGGAATATGCGTTGCGATGAGAAAGCGGTTGGTGGAGATCGTCCATACCCACACTCTCATGGCTTCTCGACATAAGGGTTAAGACCTGGTTCCCCCCTGTTTGTTGATGTACCAGACCACCGACAGGTTGTCTGATTGAATCGCAATTGTTCCCAGGGGAAGGAAGGCCTGAAGTGCTTGCAACGCTAAGAGCACTGCCCTCATTTCCAGAACACTGATATGCAGGGAGGTCTCTGAATCGCTCCACGTGCCTTGGACCATCCGGCCCGCAAAATGCCCCCCCCACCCGAGGCGGGAGGCGTACGTGGTCACCGTGGCGAGAGGGGGAGAAGCACAAAAGGGGCAGCCCCTGTGGAGGTCCGGAGAATGGAGCCACCACAAGAGAGACTACTTGCAAGCCTTGCTGATTGCAATAGGATGATACAGGGTGAGGGACAGAAATGACCATTGCACCTGAAGTGTCCATTGAAGCACCCGCATGTTCAAGCGGGCGTGCGGAAGAAGAGTAATCGCTGCCGCCATAGACCCTAGCGCCCTCAGGATCAACTCCGCAGGTGTTGAGCTGGAGTGAAGGATGGCCCGCACCTGAAGTCGCAGATTCTGAACCCTGTCGGTTGTGAGAAAGGCTCTTAAATTTCTCGTGTCTAACCTGGCTCCTATAAATTCTATTGTTTGAGTAGGGACCAGGTTGGACTTTTCTATGTTTACAGTGATGCCTAGGTTGGGAGCTAGACGAAGGAAGGAGTCTCTTGCCAAAGAGAGTAGATGCCTTGATGGGGCGGTGAGAAGCCAGTCGTCTAGGTATGGAAAACCTGCACCCCCTGAAGCCTCAGGTGGGCCGCAACCACTGCTAACACTTTGGTGAACACCCTGGGGGCTGTGGTGAGACCAAAGGGAAGGACCCTGAACTGGTAGTGACTGGCTCCCAGCCGGAAGCGAAGAAACCTCCTGGATCGTCTGTCCATCAGAATGTGGTAGTACACATCCTTGAGGTCTATAGAGCACATCCAGTGATTCTCCCCTAGAAGGGGGAGGATGGACTGCAAAGTGACCATCCGGAACTTCTCTTTGGGAACTGACAGGTTCAACAGGGACAGGTCTAGAATGGGTCTTAGGTCCCCCGTCTTTTTTGGCACTAAAAAGAACCTGGAGTAGAACCCTGATCCGATCTGGTCTGAGGGGACGGGCTGGATGGCTCTTTTTCTCAGCAGATGGCCAATTTCTGCTGAAGCGGCCTCCCTCTGATCAGGTGGAACATCGGGGAGGATTTTTAACTTAGGGACATGAAGAAGGGGGATCTTGTAGCCTCTGGATATAATCTGGAGTACCCAGTGGTCCGATGTAATGGACTCCCATGCCGCTAGGTGCTCCGAGAAACATCCCCCGACTGCCTCCAGAGTGGAGCAGTTGGGCAGCCCCTCAGGGTTGCTGCATGGGCCGTTCAGAGAAATGTTCCCTGGACCCAAAGTTCCTGGGAGCCCCTCTGCCCCTAGGGCGGCGTCCTCCCTGTCTTCCTCTGCCGCGGAAGGACTAGTTGTCCGGAGCGGGTTGGGAGTGCTGCGACTTCCGGAACCACATCTTCTTCTGGCCCTTTTGGTTCCTAGAGTAGGACCTCTGGGGCACAGAGAAGCGGACTTCGATGGCAGACAGCATCTTCCCATCCTTCTCGCTCTGAACCAAGGTATCGCGAACCGTCTTGCCAAAAAGGCCAGAACCGTCAAAGGGGGCGTTCGCGAATGACGCCTTGAAGGGCTCCGTAAAATCGCAGTGGCAGAGCCAGGCCTGTCGTCTTGTGACTAGGCCCGCTCCCGCAGCTCTAGCGGCTCCCTCGGTAGCATGGGAAAGTAACCGCATAGAGGTGTTAGTCACGGAACGAAGAGTGGCCATACGGGTGGAGTGCATAAGTTTGTCCTCCTCCGATATGGACTCAGGGGGGGGGGTGCAGCGTATTCCTTGATAAGATTGCGCTGCATCCTAATGATGTGTGCCAAATAGTTGAGCACCCTCACTGAGAAGGTCGCTGAACTAAAGATTTGCTTCCCCAAACGGTCCATCATCCGAGACTCCTTGCTCGGGGGATGGACGGAGGGACTCTCCTGGGCGAGTTCCCTCTTAGTGGCTGCTGCCGACAACATGGCATCTACCGGGGGTCCCTTGCTCCAGTGGGCACGGTCAGCAGGGGGGCTAAGGATCCTGTCGGGCCTCTTAGGGATTGGCTCCATGGTGTCCGGGTCCCTCCACGCCCTGGTGGTAATAAGGTCCACCAGGGGGTCGGCAGGAGGGGACACCCAAGAGGTAGACAGGCCCGCTTCAAATGCCTCCAAGAACACTGACTCGTCCGAGGAAGACTTTGGGGCAGACCACCCACCTCTAATCTGTAACATTTCCATGATGTCTCCGAAGGAGACATCCTCAGGGGGTGATCTTGGGGAGCCTTCCCCTTCCTCCAAGTCAGTGTCTTCGGTCAAAGACTCGGGGGAGTCTATGTGCCTCCTCTTACACGAATGCTTGTGAGGTGCTTCCTCAGGGGGGCTGTCCGAGGAGCCCTCACCAGCAGTGTCCAGAACCACAGGAACTGCTTGGGGCAGTGAAGTGGGCTGTCCCAGTGGCCGGGTGATGGAAGCCTGGCCCAGAACAGATGGAGTGCGAGACGGAGCCGAAGCAAGGGCCGGGGGTCCGGATGCCCTCAACAGAGCCCTCTCCACTACATCAAAAGCCGAGGGGGAGCCAGCCTCGACAATAGGATCCAAAAGTCGGCTCCCCCTCGGATCCGATGAGCGGATTGGAGCCGGCGCCGAGCCCCTCAGATCCGAGGGACCAGTGTGCTCCGACAAGGACGGCGCCGAAGGCACACTGAGTCCCTCGGATCCGAAGCTCAGGCCAAGGCTCCAAGAGGTCAGATCCGACAGACTCGAGGGCAGGGTCGGATCTGAAGTACCCAGTACTGTCGGCGCCGACCCACCCGCGGCTCCGAGGCTGCCCGGCTCCGGACGCTCCGAACCCAGGTAGCGGGTCGGAGAAGGAGCAATGGGCTTAAAAAAGGGGGTCGAGCTCCCCCCAGAGGGGGGGAGGAGGCAGGAGCACTCCCATCTGCATCTGGGCCTGGATGAACCTTCGCATCATCTGGTCCAGATCAGCATCGGAGAGGCTGTAAGTAGACCTCGACGAGGCTACAGAGGTAGGCCTTGAGTGCCGCCTCGATAGCCTCGAAGGAGGTCGGGTCTCCTCATCCTCAGGCTCCGGTGAAAAGCACGGGGACCGGAGCTGAGGAGGGGGAGAGCCAGCAGCCAGAGAGGCCGGAGGAGAAGCCCGCTTAGCCGGCAGGGCTGAAATGGAGGTCTCGGCCCGCCACTTGTGGTGCTTCTCTCTCCGGTCCTTTTTCCTGGCTTCCCTCTCCTCCGACCCTTTGGCGGGAGTTTGAATCCCGGGTGGAGGAGGGGGAGCCGAAGCCGAGTCTGGGGGCAAGAGTCCCGCCAAGACCAGCTTCGACCTCTGCTCCTTCAGTGCCCTGGGGTTGAACCCTGCACATATTGAACACCCTGAAGTGAGGTGTTCAACCCCAAGGCATCGAACGCACCAAGTGTGGCCATCAGCAGGGGAAAGTTTATGGCCACACTCGGAGCACTTTGAAAAAATAGCCTTTGGGGCCTCAGACATCACTATTTTTTTTTTTTTTTTTTTTTTTTAAATAGTGACAATAAAAAAATAAACTAAAACACTCACACAAAGGCCCCAAAAAAACACACACACACACCAACTACGAACTAGCGAGGGGAGGGTAAAAACTATATTAAATTAACCCAAAAAAGATATCAACAGAAGGGAAACCTATAACTTTCACACAACTAAAAAATTTTTTAAAGTTTTAAAACCCTTTTAATAAGAATAATTAAACTTAGCTTTGGAGCTCTGACGACCCAGCCTTCACCATGCGCGGCAAACTAGATCTGAGGTCATGTAGGGAGAGCAGGGCATTATGGGTGAGGGGAGGAGCTAGGAGCTTGGATCCAAAGCTGGATAAACCATGCCGGTTCGTATCCGATATCGGATCCATACCCACAGGTTGCTGACAAATGAATTCTCCTACTTCAGATAGGTAGTTTCCATTACACAGTCCAAACTTCTGCTTGGCCTTATCCCACTCTATTATCGCTACCTTCCTAGTTACTTGCTCCCATTAACATTGGCTCTGTTTGTTAATTTATCTAAGAAAATAGTCAAGAGCTGGCTGGAATTTATATGTCCTTACTTGAAGTCATCCCTACTGCTAAAATTTCCTTTCTCCATTCCTGTACTGGCTTAGCTCTTAAAATATTTTCTGTTATTTTATAAATATAATGGGTGGCCACGGTGGTGCAGTGGTTAGCATTGTCACCTCACAGCAAGAGGTTCTCCGGTTCGATCCTCGGCAGGGGTGCCTTCTGTGCGGAGTCTGCATGTCCTCCCTGTGGTCGCGTGGGTTTTCTCCGGGTGCTCCGGTTTCCTCCCACATACCAAAGACATGCTGTAGGTGGACTGGATACTCTAAATTGGCCCTAGGCATGAGTGTGTGTGTGTGCCTTCCATGGAAGGTTGGGCGCCGGGCTGGCAACTCGACACCGTAAAACTTCACTGCCAATCATGAGCGGACAGATGATCTGCTGTGGCGACCCCTAACCGGGAAAAGCCGAAAGGAGAAGATTTTATAAATATAATATTCTACATGATTATTATTCTCCTTAAAGGCCTACATTCAAAATGCTAGACTCTCATTATTTTCTGAACTCCTCCCATTTCAATATCATTTCAGTTGACTGCTATAGCCCTTGTTTTATCATCATTTATTTTATATCCTGATTAAAATTCAAAACCCTCTCAATGTTCCACATTGAACTGTCCTTTTTTTGGATTTATTAAATACAAAAATAATATGACCTGCAAATAAGGCAGATTATTCTCCATTACCATTGCAGTTATATCCTTGAACTTGCAAATCCCTTACTTTCTTTCCAATGGTTCTATGTATAAAGCAAATAAAGAGAAAGAGGAAACACCTGCCTGTTTCCTCTGTTCAAGCACAGCTTGTCAGAAAGGAACTCCCACACCTTAATTATTGCCTCTTACTCTTCATACATCTTCTTAATTAACCCCATTTGTGTATCAGGAAATGCAAATGCTGCCACTGTCCTATTTGTAAAATCACAGCTGACTGTACTGAATGCCTGCATCAAGGACCACAAACAACATCCCCTTCTTCTTTTGTTACTCTGCTTCCCTCTGGATCATTACTTGTTCTATTAAGTTTGTCCAATATTTGCCTCCCCTTCACAAAACCGCATTGATCCATATCTATCAGTTTTGGCAACACCTTATCCAGTCTCTTAGCTAGTTGTTGTTTCTTTCGGCTTTTCCCGGTTAGGGGTCGCCACAGCAGAACTCCGGTCCGCTAATGATTGGTAGCAGATTTTTACAGTACCAAGGTGCCAGCCCGACGCCCAACCTTTAACGAAGGCACGCCCATTCACGCATGTCTTTCGAATGCCACTTGACCGTGGGGAGGGCATGCAGATGCCACACATACCAGTATAGACATAAAAGCTTTCTAATCATGGTTTAAAATTGACATGGGTCTATATAAGGCTACGTCAATTACCTTTTTTGAGTAATAGAGCTTTCTTCCATAATGCTGGCACAGTCCCTCCTTTTAAAATACTTTTGAACAATGCCTTTTAGATCTTTCACACTTGTTCACCTCTTAACTTCCAAACTTCCACATGAATGCTTTCTGTTCCTGCAGGCATCCCTGTTGGCTGATGATAGGTAGAATAAGAGAGAGTAAAATAAAAATTAACTATAACCTCTCGAGACTCATCTTCCCATAACCTTGGTATAGTTAAATCTTCCATAAATATTTCCATTTATTTCTTTTCTTGGTTTCCCCATTTCTCTGATTTATACAGATTTACGGAGAATTTCATAAATTTCTAAAAACTCCATATAGTTATTTTTCAAATTATAGATTTCCTAAGTTTAGGAACAAACCTTTCTACTTTTATTTACTTAAGTCACTGTGCTAATAGTTTACTCTTGCTTAATAGCATGGTCTAACTCTACTACTTTTTTAAACAGTTTACTGAAAAGGCTCATGTTCAACCAGCCTTTTTTTCATTTTAACCTTTGATTTGCAGTTTTAACAGTTCATCTGAATAGATAATTAAAGCTTCTATTTTTTCCAGTGTTATGTTATTTGGCTTTATATATAGTACCTTCAGTTTTTCATTTTTGAACACCTCTGCATGAATTTGATTTTCTTACCAGAGTCCCCCCCCCCCCTTTGCTCTTACTTTCTCCAGATTTACTCTTTGATGTCATCCAGGCAGTATAGTGGCTAGCCAGTTTACTAAATTTTACTCAGACTGTTACCTCTCTATGGTTCCTTTACTTCTCTTTTCTTTTACAGGCTGGGAGAGCTGTAATCAACCTTTTCATCCAAGAGCAGCCATAGTGGAATCCCCAAACGAAAAAAAGTGATAAGAATTATTTACAGATCACCTTTTCTAAAACTTTTGCTAGTGGGGATAGTGTCGCTATCCTGTAAACAGAGATTATATGAATGCTCAGTACCACAGAACTGGGATTTTGCGATTCAACTTTGTGTCTTTTAATAAGAGGAGTTATTGAAATCACCCATGTCTCAGCACCAATTTATGGAATTTAGAGAAAAGAAACAGTGGATTTTCTGTGTGTGTGTGTGTGTCAATGTCTGTTGCCTTAGGAGGTAAATCTCTGTGAAGAAATGGTTTCCATTTCAACATTTTTGCTGACAGTGTCAAGATGTGAAAGCTACCATGACAGCATGGCATTTTAAGGGGTGGCAATTTTTTTAAGAACTAGGACTTGAAAGATTTAGTTATTTCTTCAGGTGAACTGTCTGGGCTAGGACTTAAGATATTTAATTAGGATAAACATCTATTGACAGCTTTCAAGAAATCTTGTGCTGGTTTACGTTACATTAGCTTCTGTCAGTGTTGCTCATGAGTTGTCTGCATCTGTTGCCAAGCCAAAGGTAGTTAGAGAAAGCTACTGAAGTTTGAAATGAATAACTTAATTTTTTTTCAAAAAATTACCTCTTCAGTCCATTAAAGTAAGTACTTCCTGTGTCATCCATGGGTTCCCGTCATCCTTTCTACACTGCAGCTTTTTAAGTGTTGAGTGTATCTGCTACAGTCAGTAGTTTGATAAGTACTTAACTTTTCTGTCAAGAGGATAGAATGCAAAGAAGATTCCAGTCAGTTTTGGCTATTAAGCAGTTGTATGCAGGAGCGCCTTCTGTGTAGAGTCTGCATGTCCTCCCCGTGGTTGAGTGAATTTAAAGACATGCAGGTAGGTGCAAGCATGTGTGGGTGTGCCTTCTTTGAAGGTTGGGCGCCAGGCTGGCAACTCTACACCGTAAAAATTCACTGCCAATCATTGGCAGACTGGAGTTCCGCTGTGGCAACCCCTAACCGGGAAAAACCCGAAAAACATTTTTATGCAGGAAGTTAAGTATTTCACATTCCTGAGCTTGCTCCCAGACTCTAAATGCTAGATGTGATATGTGAATTAAGCTGTAAGGTTGTCTGTATACGTTATGTTGTCTAAGGAATTTGTCAGAATCAAGTCTAATGTGTTATGTCTACCTGCTGTTTTCCCTAGTCTAGCTGGTAAGGTGTCAATTTGTACTAATTCATGAAGACTGGCAACTGCTAGGAGAAATGGAATGAGCACCTTGGGACCAGGTCAGACCAGCATAACCAGTGGCTATTGGGTCTCCATTTAATGTAGTTGTAAAGTTGTGGCTGGCTATTGTATGTTTATGTGAAACAGAGTTGAAAAAATCTGTTCCCATTTTACTTATTTTTATTACAATTACATATTTGAGGTGTACAGAGTCAACAACATGGAAATAATTGCTGGATACAAGGAACTGACTGTGGATGAAAATGACTGATACTGTTTCCTTACTTAAATGGTCATTATTCTAGCTGTGCATTTCTAATGTCTATCTGTGTGTGGTAAATTATAATACTCTCACTGGCTATTATGAGCTTTTGTGAAACAGAGTTCAAATAAATTACTGTTGCCATTATTTTATTACAATCAAGCATCTGTAGTGTACATAGTCAACAAAAGTAGCTATATTTGCTGGGTATGGGAGCAGTCTGTGAATGAGCTTGAGTTCAACCTCTCTTGATCAGAGATAAGCCCACTGTGAAACAAATTAGGGTCTGGCATGAAGGAACCATGGAAAGTCTCAGGGACTGCTTTGATACCACAAACTAGGATGTCTTCATGGAGGCAGCCACTGTGAATAATCTGGTGAACATAGATAAATATACTGAGACAACTATGGTTTATATAACCAAATACGTGGAGGATGTAATGAACATCAAAAAATATTAAAGTAAGAGCCAACCAAAAACCATGGCTAACAGCAAGGTGTACGAGTTGCTGAGGGCAAGAAATGCTGCTTTCAGGGCGAAGGATAAGAAGGGCCTAAATGTGGCAAGAGCTAATCTAAAAAAAAAAAAAGAAAGAGTATCAAGGATGCCAAGAGGGAGTATTGTAAGAGGATACAAGGATGCTTCGAGGATGCAAAAGACTCGAAGACTGTAGCATGGTATTCAACAGCTGACTGACTACAAGACCAAGTCAGCTCAGTGCGATGATAGCACTGAACTTCTGGACAAACTAAACACATTTTATGGCAGGTTTGAAGAGAAAAACAACCTGAAAGCTGTAAAGATTCTCAACGACCAAAAGGAGGCAGTACTTAACTTTAGTGCTGTGGATGTAAAGAACCAACTGAGGAAAGCGAACCTCAGGAAGCCTGCTGTCCCTGATAACACTCTGGAGAAAGTATTGAAAGGTTGTGCAGGCCAACTCAGCATACTCCTGATGGACATCTTTAATACCTTGCTTGTGCAGGAAAAAGTATCACCATGCTTCTAAGTTACCAACATAATCTGCTGCAGTTTGCCTACCAGGTAAACAGCTCAACTGGTGATGCCATTTCGGTGGCACTTCACCTTACAATGAAGCATCTTGAAGAGAAGAACAACTATGGCAGGCTGTTTTTTACAGATTTCAGCTCAGCATTCAGTACGGTGATTCCAATGCAACTTATAGAAAAGCTAATCAACCCTGGAATAAATAAAGGGCTGTGCAATGGGATCCTCGATTTTCTGACTGGAAAACCACAAAGGACTCATACTGGTAACAACACTTCAGGGAGTATTACAATCGACAACGGAGTACCCCCAGGGTTGTGTTATGAGTCCTTTACTGTTCACAGTCATTGCCCACGACTGCTCTGCAAAAGCTAACAACAACCACATCATCAAATTCGTAGATGACACCACAGTGGTGGGAGTCATAAGTGGTGATGAGGAGAGTAGGTGTAAGTGCGACACTGTCAGCCCAGATATCATATGTCATTTGTGAATATTAATATGATTCATATGCTTGTCTTACAAATGTAAGAAAAAGTACAGTTGTGTACACTTATCATAAATGTAGATGTTCGAGTGCATTCACTGTTGCAGTCATCACCTGTGGGTTTATCCCTGTTGTGGTAGCCCTTGGCCGGCCCAAATACCAGAGTCAATTTTTTTTGCGTCAGCTGCCATCACCTGTAGTCTGACGTCAGGTCATCAGTGCTATAAAGCAAGGCAACTGACGTAATTACATTTTTTTCTTGCCCTAACCCATCTGAAGCACAAGAAAATAAGGAAATGTGGTCCTGGTGGCTAAAAGCCACCATGGGAAGCTTATGTCCCCCTAGGGGAAGATACTATATGGGGGATGGAGGGAGGGAGGGAAACCAGGACTGCAACAGTGAATACACTCGAACATCTACATTTATGGTAAGTATACACAACTGTACTATGTTTTTCGTGTTTCACTGTTGCAGTCATCACCTATTCCCAAAGCTGAGGAGAGGGGGTAGAAGGATAGGTTAGAGTCCTACGCATGGGTCAGCTTGCCCTGCAGAGGCAAACCATGCCCTAGATGTAGAAAAAAGAGGTAGGTAGTAATGCTTTGTAAAGGTATGGACAGAGGTCCAGGTAGCAGCTTCTAAGATGTCCCTGGTGGGGACTAAACTGAAGAAGGCTGTGGAAGTGGAGGCTGCCCCAGTGGAATAGGTACGGATGGACTTGGGGGGGGGGTACCCATGTAGTCTGTAGCAGAAATGGATACAGTGTGATATCCATTTGGAAATGGGCTT
The DNA here is from genome assembly GCF_019279795.1 of Protopterus annectens. Classification (NCBI taxonomy): domain Eukaryota; kingdom Metazoa; phylum Chordata; order Ceratodontiformes; family Protopteridae; genus Protopterus; species Protopterus annectens. Next base: position 1,137,726,244 of record NC_056733.1, on the reverse strand, counting down.
CCCCTCTGCCCCAGGGGCAAAGCTGACAAGCAGTTAGTCTGTTTTTCTGAATGGTTTAGTACGGTCCAGATAGTATCTGAGTTGTCTATGCACATCTAGTGAGTGCAGAATTCTTTCCCCCTTGTTTTGAGGGTTGAGAAAGAAGGTGGTAGGTGAATGGCCTGTTTGAGGGTCACATCAGATACCACCTTGGGCATAAATGAGGGGTTAGTCCTCAGGGAGACCTTATCTGCATGGAAAATGATGAAGGCCTCAATAGCCATGAGAGCCTGAAGTTCTGATACACTTCTGGCTGAGGTGATAGCTAGTAGGAAGGTAGTCTTCCAGGAGAGGAATTTCAATTCTGTAGAAGCAGCAGGTTCGAAAGGAGGTAAGGTTAGTTTTTCCAGAATATAATTCAGGTCCCAGGGTGGCGTGGGAGGCCTTCTGGGATGTCTGATATTAGAAGCCCCTCTGAGGAATTGCTTAATCAAAGGATGAGAGAAGACGGGTGGGTCTGAATTGTAATGGGCAGAAATGACTGAGGCGTGGATTTTAATAGATGAGAAAGAGAGGCCACTAGTGAGCAACTCGGCTAGGTAATCCAAGATAAGGGGGATGGGAGGTACTGGTCCCTTTGGACTGGTTCCAGGAGCAGAATCTTTTCCATTTCCCTGCGTATGATTTTCTGGTGCTGGGCCTTCTGGCCTCTGTGATGATGTCTATGACCTGTTTGCTTAACAGGGACTCCTTGCTAGCCTTTAAGGTATAAGCCATGCTGAAAGGTTGAGAGTCTGTAAGTCTGGGTGCAGTATCTTCCCCCTCACCTGGAACAAGAGGTCTCAGATTAGGGGAAGCTGCTTGGGGGGCTGTAAGGTCAGGCTGCGCAGTAAGGGGTACCAATGATGTCTGGGCCAATCTGGAGCAATGAGGATGGCCTTTGGTCTCTCCTCACTTATTCTCATCAATACCTTGGTAATAAGGGGCAGAGGAGGGAAAGCATACACAAAGAGGGAGTTTCAGGGGAAGGTCAAGGCATTCACATTCCACACTAGGAGGTGATACTCCCTGGTACAGAACTTTTGCAGCTGGTGGTTGAGGTGTGAGGCAAAGAGATCCACTTCCTAAGTCCCCCACTCCTGAGTGATTTGCAGAAAGATTTCCCTGTGGAGCTGCCAATCGGGGGGGGGGTCCAGTAAGTTTCTGCTTAGGTGGTCTGCCAGGGTGTTGTTGACCCCTGGTAGGTATTGGGCAATTAGGTGTAGACCCATGGAGGTGGCTGTAAGCCAGAGGCTCATGGCTAACCTGCACAGGGGGTAAGATTGGGCCCCCCCCCCGTTTGTTACTATACCACATTACTGTGGTGTTGTCTGTTTTTATAAGGAGAACCCCTGGCCTGAGAATGGGTTTGCAGGATGTCAGAGCCTTTTGTACTGCTATCATTTCTTTCTGATTGACATGCAAGTGAAGCTGCTGGGCGTCTCAAAGACCTTGGGTGCACCTGCCTGCTAGTTGAGCTCCCTAAGCAATGTCTGAGGCATCGGTGGTGATGGTCTGGCCATAAAGGTGGAGGATGAAGGGAAGACCCTAGTTCCTGGCACAGGCCTCTGCCCACCAGAGAAACTCGGGCCTTATACATGGGATCAGAGGGAGAGAGGTCTCTAGGGACTGAGAGTGTTGGCACCAAAGTTTCTTTAGGTACCACTGAAGCCTGGCCAGAGGAATGAGAAGGATGCAAGATGCCATGTATCCCAGGGCTTTCAAGAACTTCCTCGCAGTGAGGTGACTTCTGGAAGCCAGCTGGGTAAAGTAGAGAGTCAGGAAGCTCTGCTTTTCTGGGGATAGGAAGGCCATTTGGGATGCTGTGTCTAGCAAAGCTCCCAAGAAAATGATCTTCCTGGTGGGGTTTTGTTTTGATTTCTTCTCATTGATGGTAAACCCTAGGGAAGTTAGGAGAAATTTGACAAAGAAGATCCTGGAGCAGCTTTTCTTTGCACTCTGCCTGAATGAGGCAGTCGTCCAGGTAAGGGTAAATCTGTATACTTCTCTGTTTGTAGAATGCTGTGACCGGGGCCAAGCATTTGGTGAATACTCTGCAGTAGATAAGCCAAAGGGCAGTGCAGAGAACTGAAAGTGTTGTGAGTCTGCTCAGAAACTCAGGAACTTTCTGCACGATCCCGTGATGGGGATTTGGAGGTAGGCATCTTTTAGGTCTAGGATCATTAGCCAGGTATTTCTTGCAAGCATAGGCAGCAATTACTGCAAAGTTGGCATTTTGAATCTGGGGACCACCAGAGAGGTGCTCAGAATGGATAGATCCAGGATGGGGCGCCAAGTGCCCTCTTTTCTGGGAACAAGGAATAGTCTGGAATAAAAGCCTTTGCCTGTTTGATCTGAAGGGACAGGTTCTACGTCCCCCTGTGATATGAGAGTCTGAACCCATTTCAATGCCTCTGCTCAATGGTTTGGAGGTAAATCTGGGTACCCTCTTGGAATTGGGAGTTCGCTGAATGAGAGTTTGCATCCCTGAAAAATGATCTTTAAGACCCATTGGTCCTTTGTTACAGAAATCAATTGTCTTTGAAGAGGAAGAGCCTTCCTCCTAGTTTCTGGTGAGTGAAGGGAGGGCGGGGGGTAATTGTGAGTGTTTGCCACAAAAGGCTGGCTTAGAACACCCTGCCTTAGAGACGGAAGTGGTCCATTGTTTGCTTCTCTGCTGGCCCTGGGATAGGGGCCTAGAGGGTCTGTCCCTGTGGGGCTTACCTTGGCCCTCTCTGCTAGGTGCAGGGAAGGCCCAATGCTTAGAGGGAAAGTTCCTGCTGAATTTGGGAGGATGAACTTGAAAGAAATCTTTTACTGTTTGAATAGATTTTGCTTTGTCTTCCATCTTTTTAAGCACCTCTTCTGCTTTTTCCCCAAACAAGCGCTCCATATCCAGGGGTGCATCAATAAGTTTAGACTTAACATGATCAGGGAAAGGTTGTTCCTTCAGCCAAGCATGTCTCCTAATAACAGATCCTGTCACTGCTGCCCTGCTAGAGGCTTCTAGGGTGTCATATCTACATTGTAATGAGTGTTTGGTCACTTGACAAGCTTAGTGCAGTAAATCTGCTAACGCTCTTGAATTGTCACAGTCAGGAAAGGTAGCTATCTTCTGTTTTAATAGTTGCAAAGTGTGTTGTTGATATTTTAACATAAGTAACTGACAATTGAGTGCTCTGATAGCTAAGGTTGCAGAGGTGTATACTTCTGTACCCTGTCTAGAGCTCTGGAGTCTTTGTCAGAAAGAAGAAGATTCTTGGCAGAACTAGTATTACTTCCTTTAGGTCCCTGTGTAATGACCTCTGGGTCTGCAGCAGGATTTCTGTACAGGTATTTGTGAGAATCTGGTACTCTGTAGTACCTGTCAGGTTTACTGGGAGCAGGGGGAAGAGCGTCAGGGGCTAATCTGGATTCATGGAAAACATCATCTATCACTTTTAAAATAGGGGGGATGGCCAGGGGTCTGTGCTGGGGCAAGTCCAGAAACTCTCCAAGTCATTTTTTCGACTGTGGGAAGTCCTGAGATTCCCATTGGAAATGTTCCCTGAGGGAGTGAAGGGTTTCCCCAAAGGAAAGGTCCTCTGGAGGGGATGCAGACGGGATGGATTTCTCTGCATCTGAATCCCCATAAGCAGTTAAGGGATGCTGTTCCTCTTCAAAAACTGAATAATCAGATTCCTCATAATCCTGTTCTGTCATAATTTCTGGAGAAGAGTGTCTTTTCCTTTTAGAAAAAGTGGCCTGACTACCCCGGATAAGGAAGATGAGATCCTTTGCCAGTTTTAGCATTTGTGCTTGGGATGGTGGTGCAGTGGCAAGATGGTGGTAGAAGCAGATTTCCTAGGAGTGGCCTTGGCTTCTTGGCCTAAGAGAATCCATCGGTCTGACAGAAACGATAGTTGGATGAGAATGCCGGTTTTGTCTAGAATTGGTAGTGCAAAAGGCTTGCTCGGAAGCCGGTGCCTGCATCGCAGCTCCAGACCCAACCGAGGCAGAGACAGCAAGGCTCAGAAGATGAAGATTTATGTGGCATACCGGACTCCGAAAGGGTCTTGGTAGAGGCCTGTGTAGATATCAAATCAGGCATCAGCGGCTGCAAAAGGGTCTCACTAAATTCCGGAGAACTGATTACCTGCTTAGCGGTAGCATCATCGGAAGGCTAGGCCTTGTGTGGTCTTGTCTCTCTCCTTATTGCTACATTTTTTCAGAATGTCCACAGATTGTTGGCTGATGGACACTATAGCAGAATGTGATGACGCAACATGAAAATAACTGTCTACAAAAAGAGCTCTACAGCAAATGGTTCTCGCATTAAAGAAGGCACAGAACTGGAAATGGGGGACGTTGTGGTCTGGGCCTAAACAAGTGACGCAGTAAGAATGGAACTCTTGGTGTGGGACCTGCTTTCCACAGGCGAGACAATTAACTTTTTCAGACATCAGTTAGTGCAAGAAAAAAGGATTCTCAATGGGGTACTTAGCTTTAGATGATTTCAGCTGAAATTCAACTTCTGGTAGCGACAGACCAGCACTCGTGCAAACAGCTTCTGCTACGGGCTGCACGGCAAGAAAGATTGATGTAATGATGTCAACTACCTTGCTTTATAGCACTGATGACCTGACGTCAGACTACAGGCGACAACAGCAGATACAAAAAATATTGAATCTGGTATTCTGGCCAGCCGAGGGCTACCACAGCAGGGATAACTCACAGGTGATGACTGCAGCAATGAAACACAAAGAACATCTATATGTTATGTGTATATTAAAATACTGGTGCAGAAGTGTGTGTTGAACAGGGTTTGTAAAGTACTGAGCTTCAAGGGTTTGTCCACACTGTACTCTAATGGAAAAGAACAGAAATGTATATAAACTGTATACCTGTGCAAATGTATGTTTTAATAGTAGAAGCTAAAACATACATAGTTTACTTGCAAAATTTCAAGAAAATTATTTGAAATTTAAGTATTTGATGATTGTGTTATTTCTCAGTTTCAGCTCAGCAGCAAATACAATGTCTAGAGCTAGATGTTTTTGTATCGTCTTGAAACAGAAATAATTACTAGGTTTCAAATGTAAAAGCGTTTTATTGTTTTCCAACTTCCAAGTTCTGCAAACTTCTGAGAGATATGTACTTCTCACACAGAGATGTTAAAACTCTGTTAGTATCTACAAAAAATCTCTAATGCTATTTTTATTGCACTGTACATCTTTGGAGCTTTTCTCCCCGGGCCTCCACTGAAAAAGTGCAACAGCTAAGCCGGACACTCCCGGTCAACAAATATAAAATAAAAATAAATAAAATCTGTTTAGCCTGGGAACTGAAGTCAAGTGACAAAGAGTGATGTCATCCAAGCTAAGCCAGCAGTAATGTTTATTATTAATTTAAGGACTCTATGAGAGAGAGAGATTGGGCATTTTGGGTTTGTCTTGGACCTAGCAAGAACATCTACTCATCTGCATTTGCCTTCCTATAGTAAGTAACTAAGGCAAGTAATTTCTTTTAGATATAATAGAAATATAGTAAAGATTAGTTTAGATGTTTTCTGTATTTTTTGAGACTGTCCTGCAATGCTATTTTAAAATATTTCCTGTGATTCTTAACTCTGAAGTAACTGTGTTGTTTGAGTATTGCCTTGCTCTGTTATTATTAAATATATTTATAGGTTCTTAGGTAGGTACTAGGCTTTCGGCCCTACAGCCTATACAAGCCTAGCCAAAAAGGTACCCTGGCTTTCGCCCCCAAGAAAATTATTTTCCTGTGCCCCTGTTGAGCAGAGTGATTATCAAAGGAGAGACTACTGTCCACCTATGTCCCAAAGTCTCTTATCACACTTTCAGTGTTAAGTAGACTACCACCTATGTGGTAGCTCACGGGTACAGAGTTTTTACCAAAGGGGATGCCCATGCACATTTTGGCATTGAGCTTCAGGCCATGGCTTTGACACCAGGCATCTGTCTCAGTGAGGCCCTTTTGTAGGATGTCCGCATCGTTAGGAATTTTGGGATCAGGCTACCATTTGATAATAGTAACATTTACACACTGGGATAGTCACCCTTTGTAAGGGACTTTAAACATTCTCATAGAATGTGTACTCACTAAAAAAAAAATCATCAACTGTAAAATTATCTTGTAGATTATCTTACATTAGTGACACTTTGCCTTAATACAGATATCTTATCCTATTTATGCTGACAGATTTTGACTTTGACAAAGACAAGAATCAAGAAATGAAAAAAAAAACTAAAAAATAGGTACACTAGAACACAATGTTTACAATGTTTGGGACATTTTCATTTTTTAAGAAAATATTTTAAACGTGTTAGTTATATCATTTTAAGCCTCTACCCTTCTCTTGTTTGTTTATACTTTCCTTGATTTTAATGTGCAGTAGTGGCATTTTCATTAAGCACGTCAGCTAACAAATCAGTTTTTATTATGCTTAACACAAGACTAATAAATTCATAAATTCATATGAATAGAAATATGCCTATTACATCTTCTAGGATGTGTCCTCTACTTAGATGCATCAGCTAAGGCTCTCACTTCTAGTTCTAGAATTGCTCACAGTGCATTACAACTATTTGTGTTGGCTTGCATGCATGTACAAATGCAAAACAATTTCACTTAGAGTTTCTTGCGTGAACAGTATACAAATAAATAAACCGTCAAATAGATCTTTCAGCATAGATGAGTGTGTCATAAATGATCTTCTAGTGCTTATTAATGAACGCTTACTTAGTGTCAGATGTGTTATGTATGAGCAGTATAATGCAATTTATCATCATCTCTGAAGATGCTTTGGAGCATAGCATAAAAAATAAAGATGAATTGAATATTTTCCTTTCTACTCACTGGCCTTTGTTTTTTATTGCAAATTATGCATTGCCAAATGATTATTTCTCACATAAGTTTTAAATGCTGCATCTTTCCACCCAGATATTGTACAGTGTCCATGTCTGTTTTCTTGTTTGATTATTCAGAGAGTGCTGGTTCAATGGCTGGTATGGTACTACCTTGATGAGGTAGTATCAAGGCCATAAGTGCTATATACAAACACACATATTTTATATATATATATATATATATATATATATATATATATATATATATATATATATATATATATATATAAAATGAGAAGTTATGTACTTACCATAACGTTCCATGTTAGTTGTCTTCTTCTCGCCTTCTTTCTTGCTGGATGGGTTCGAGCACCTCGCCGACTTGGCCTATTACTAAAGCTCAAGAGCTATTTTTTACCGGCTCGAGGCTATCCTATGTCCCATAATGCTAGGCGTTATATACCCAGATCTTGTTTGATAGCTAGCACTATGGACATACATATGTCCCACCACAACAGAGAATATATATATATATATATATATATATATATATATATATATATATATATATATATATCAAGAAGCTCTTATAAATATATACATATCTCTTATAAGAGTTACTAAGAGAAGCAAGAGAGCTAGCTGAGGAGACAACTCTAGTGACAAAAAATCTCACAAGATACTCTCAGTCTTTCCAGGCTAGGGGGATGGAGGGTGGGACACAAGAAAGAAGGAGAGAAGAAGACAACTAACATGGAACGTTATGGTAAGTACATGACTTCTCAATGTTAAGCTGTCAATCTCGCCTTCATTCTTGCTGGATGGGACAGTGTCCCTAGCACCTGGGTCCTGGGTGGCTCAATGGAACAGACTCTTGAGTATAGTGGAACCAAAATCAGCCCGGCTTCTGGAGGCCATGTCCAGCTTGTAATGAGAAATGAAGGTATGAGGAGAGGCCCATGTGGCTGCTGCACAAATGGAATCCATTGCCAATCTTGCCTGAAAGGCTACTGAAGAAGCTAATGCTCTGGTTGAATGAGCTCTGGGCTTAGCAGGGAGCTCTTTATGCCTCAATTGGTAAATCAACATGATAACAGAGGTCAACCACCTGGACAAGGTTACTTTGGAAACAGGCAGGCCTTTCTTCCCTTCCGTGTAAGAGAGAAAGACCTGGTCTGATTTCCTCGTCTGCTTAGTTCTATCCAGGTAGAAGTGTAATTGACGGTGAACATCCAAAAAATGTAACTTTCGTTCAGCCCTATTGGTATAACTTGGGAAGAAGATAGGAAGATCGATGGTCTGATTCAGATTTTTTTCAGAGAGTACTTTGGGTAAAAAGGATGGATTAGTCCTAAGTGACACACTATCTTTGTGAAAAACAAGGTAAGGAGGATGAACACAAAGGGCTTAAAGTTCCGATACCCTTCTTGCTGAAGTGATAGCTACAAAGAAGAGAGTTTTCATGAGAGCAGCTTTAAAGAACAGGAAGCTGCCGGCTCAAAAGGAGGGAGAATTAAAGACAACAGCACCAAATTTAGGTCCCACAGAGGGGGAGGATCTTTAAATGGAGGTCTAAGTAAGAAGGTTCCTTTTAGAAAGGCTTTGCTGAGCTTGTGGGACATAATGCTAGTCTCTGACAAGCCAACGTGGAAATTTGCAATAGCTGCCAGCTGAATTCTGATGGTGGCTGAAGAAGAACCCATTTGAAAAAGTTCTGCCAAAAACTCTAAAACTGTTTGGACAGGAGCTGTAAAAGGGTCCACTTGTTTTTCCCCTGCCCAAACAGAGAAACGCTTCCATTTGCTAGCATAAGTCTTTCTAGTAGTAGACTTGTGAGAAGCAAGAATGATGTCACAAACTGAATGAGAGATTAAGTGAAGCCTGGCTAGGGTTGGAAGTGGAGCAACCAAACTGTGAGATTGAGAGATTGAAGGGATTGATGCAGCCCGCCCGATTGATGGGTCAGAAGATCTGGCACTGGGTCCAGATGCCAGGGCTGTTCCAGTAGATGACATTGCAGGAACGGAAACCAGATTTGTCGAGGCCAGTAAGGGGCAATAAGGATCATTCTGGATCTCAATGCAGTTGCTTTCTGGAGTAATTAAGGGAAAGGGGGGGGAGCGTACAGAAGACCCCGGGGCCAATCGTGGACTAGAGCATCTCTGGGGGGAAGACCTGGGAGAGGGAAGAGGGTGAAGAAGTCTTGGCACTTGCTGTTTTGAGGGGTTGTGAAAAGGTCGCCACAAGGCTGACCCCACCTTCTGAAAATTCTTTCTGCTACTAGCTGGTTGAGAGACCACTTGTGGGGCATGAGAATGGCTCTGCTCAGCCTGTCCGCTATGACGTTGGACTTCCCGGGGATAAGCGTTGCTACCAGAAACCGTTGAGAAGAGATCGCCCACTGCCAAAGTCTGAGTGCTTCTCGACATAGGGGGTAAGATCTGGTTCCGCCCTGCTTGTTGATGTACCACACTACAGACATATTTTCTGTCTGAATTGCAATAGTCCCGGTGGGTAGAGAATCTTGAAGGGCCAGCCACGCTAAAAGTACCACTCTCATTTCCAAGACATTTATGTGCAGGTGGCATTCGAAGGGTTGCCATGTGCCCTGGACTGCCCTGCCCTGAAAGTGCCCCCCCACCCAATCAGGGAGGCATCCGTTGTCACAGTAGCAACAGGAGGAGGAAGGACAAAAGGTCTGCCCTGAAGTACCTGAGGGGAGACCATCCACCAAGAAAGATGCCTTTTGCATGACTGAGTGATTACAATGCTGTGTGACATTGGAAGCTGTTGAAAGGACCACTGGCAAAATAGCATCCACTGCAGGATCTGCATGTGAAAGCGAGTTAGGGGGAGTAATGTGATTGCTGCTGCTATGAGGCCTAGGGTTTTTAGTACGAATCTGGCCTGGACTTTGCTCTCCTGTAGAAGGATCTGAACATGATCATGAATGTCTGAAACTCTTTGTACAGGCAGTTTTGCTGACAGCTCCACAGTGTTTAAAACGGCACCTATGAAGGTAATAGACTGACAAGGCAACAAGGCAGACTTTTCGAAGTTTATAGATACCTAGCTCGTTGCAAGTTTCGACAGTATAATCTCTGGACTGGAGTAGTTGACGCCTCGTGGTGGCAGTAAGGAGCCAGTCGTCTAAATATGGAAACACCTGGAATCCTTGTCATCTCAGGTGAGCTGCAACCACTGCCATGCATTTGGTAAACACCCTGGGGGCTGTGGTGAGGCCAAAGTGAAGGGCTCTGAATTGGTAGTGACTGGCTCCCAGCCGGAAGCGGAGAAACCTTCTGGAGCGCCTGTTCATTTTGATATGGTAGTACGCATCCGGAAGGTCTATAGAGCACATCCAACTGTCCTACTGTCCTGGCCCAGAAAGGGTAGAATGGACTGTAGCGTGACCATCTGGAACTTCGTTCTTTGAACAGACTTGTTCAACCTGCTGAGATCCAAAATAGGTCTCCAGTCCCCTGTCTTTTTTGGTACCAAAAAGAACTTGGGAATAGATTCCGGATCCTTGCTGGTCTGCTGGGACTGGCTGGATAGCTCTTTTCTTAGCAGCTTTGAAATTTCTAGTGCTGCTAGATCCCTCAGACTGTGTGGAACATCTGGAAGGGGCCCTTTTGGCTGTTGTGGGGTGTGAATAAAGGGAATTCTGTAACCCTTGGATATGATCGACCGTACCCATTTGTCTTGCATGAGGGAATGCCAGGCTTTTGGGTACAGTGATAGTCTTCCCCCGACTGCCTCCGAAAATAGACAGTCGGGCGGCACCTCAGGGATGTTGGAAGGGTTTGTTAGAGAAAGATTCTCTGCTACCCTGATTCTGTGGACCCCCCCTGCCCCTTGGGCGGCATCTATTATTGTTCCCTCCTCTGCCTCTGGAGGGAAGCTCACCACGTGCATCAGGCAGTACTCACTGAGGTTTGCAGAACCACATTTTGCCACTCTTCTGACCCTTAGGGTATGGTCTAGAAGGAGTGGAAAAACGGACTCCCACGGCAGAGAGAGTCTTGCCTTCCTGGTCAATGTATCCTTCACTTGAGGTCCAAACAAGGCAGAACCATCAAAGGGGGTGTTAGTGAAGGACGCCTTGAAGGGGTCAGCAAAGTTACAAAGCCGCATCCAGGTGTGTCTCCTTAGAGCAATGCCCATGCCTGCAGCCCTACTCGCCCCATCGGCTGCATAAGAAATGAGCCGCATGGAGCAGTTGACAATCGAGTTCAGGGTCGCCAGCTGGGAGTTGATCTTTTCCTGAGACCCTGCAGCTGATGGGTCCTGTAAGGCATCACCCAGTTCTTTGAGAAGGTCTCTTTGAAGACGGGTGAAATGGCACAAATAATTCAGCGACCGCATGGCAAAGGTCGCTGAAGAAAACATCCGCTTACCATACATAGTCCTAGATTCCTTATTTGGAGGATGGACAGGTACTGAAGGGTCAGCCAACTCCTTCTTAGTGGCCGCCACCACCACCATGGCATCAACATGGATGCCCTTAGTTAGAAACTGCCTGTCAGAAGGGGCTGTAATAAATTTTGTAGGCCTCCGGGGAGTTGGTTCGATAGTATCCTGAGCCATCCACGCCTTTCGAGCCACCACATCCATGAGTGGGTCGAAAGGCGGAGACACCCAGGAGGTGGAAGGGTGAGAACCAAACGCATTTAGGTACACTCGTCCTCGGAAGGGTTGAGGGCAGACCAGATCCCCCTCTGCTTGAGAATCTCCAGAATGTCAGAAAAGGAGACATCCTCAGAGGGGGACCCTTCCGACTCATCCAGGTCGGTGTCCGATGTGACTGACTCAGGGGAGTCCACATGCTTACTCTTGCATGTTCTCCTTCGAGAGGGCTCCCCTGCAGGATCTGGGGAGGCCTCGAAAGAGGAAGATACGCCCAATGGGGCTACCTGTAGCGTTGGTTCTCCACGCTTGAGGTCGGGAGGGTAGGCAGAGGCCCAAGCAGGCACCATAGAGGGAGGGGCCGACGGGGTTGACCGTGGCGCTGGTATAGGAGCCAGTACGCTCCTCATGACCTCAAAGACGCCCCTATCAGGCAGGGAAGAGGGACCCAACTTCAAAGAGACAAGGGCTCCCCCCGGCACTGAGAGAGATGGCTCCGAGGCCGATGTCGGGGCCGAACTCACCTGCGCCAAGGTTCCGAGAGGGAGAACGGGATCGGACAAGGGTCTGATGCCACTCGCCCCCTTGGAGCCGACGAGGGAGTTTTGGCACCCAGATCCCTCCAAGGACGGAACCAAGGACGGGATCAGAGCCGACGAAGGAGCCGACAAGAGTGGTATCGGTTCCAATGCCCCAACGGTGTTAACCCCGACGACCTCCAGCTCCGAGCTCAAAGGAAGAGTCAGAGGAGGAATTGGAGCAGGCGTTGGGGTAGCCACTGTCTGATGTTAAGGGCTATCCAACATCTGGGCCAGCGCCTGCGACTTTAAGTGCCTACTGACTACCCTCTCGAGGTCGTGATCCGACAGCCTGGAAGACCGAGAGGAGTGAGACCTATGGCTCCGCTCCGATAGTAAAGGGGACTTCTGAGCCGAATGCACTGACTCCAAGGAAGGAGATCGCGAAAATTTTCGGCTTGGAGATGGCTCCGACACTAAAGTCGGAGCCGACTGAAGCCTCGATGCATCGGTTCTGGCCGGAACCGACGAGATAGAAGGAGGTCCGCTCGGCGCCGGCTCCGGACATGGAGCCGACGGTTTGGCGGGCTTAGGTGGTCTACCAGATGGAGGCTTCGTCGGAGAACCTTCAGGCTTTAGCAAGCCCCTAAGGATGGGCTTGTTTCTGCATTCCTGCAGGACTCGGACTGAAGGTATGGCAGACAGAACAAGAGTCCTGCAAGTGCAGAGGGCCCAAACGATATACACAAGAAGTGTGATCGTCTGTCAGAGACATCTTCTGACAGCACGAGTCACACTTCTTAAATCCTGAGACCTTGGTATCCTTGGACATGATACCACAGGACTGGGACAGAGAGCCGGTAAAAAATAGCTCTCGAGCTTTAGTAATAGGCCGAGTCGGAGCCGAGGTTCGGCTCCGAACCCATCCAGCAAGAATGAAGGCGAGATTGACAACTTAACATTATGGTTTCACTTCATATTGCCGAAATGCTAAAATATCGAATTTCAGCATTTTGACAGCATAAAACCGAAATCATCAGAACAACGATACCTCAAAATCACGAAATCACAACATCACACACAACATACAACACACAAACCACAAAACGGAGAGCTTTGTACACTTACCATAAATGTAGATGTTCGAGTGTATTCACTGTTGCAGTCATTACATTTGGGTTATCTGCTTGCAGGTAGCCCTCAGCCGGCCTGATTATCAAAGTCTTGGGTCCTGCGTCGGTTGCTGTCTCTTCTTCCATGACATCAGGTAGTCAGAGGTATAAAGCATGCAGCTGAGGTCATTACATCAGTTTTTCTTGCCCCAGATGTCAGGTGGCCCCATAATGGGAAGCAATTATATACAAGGTTATACCTCCGACAAAAAACAAATAAACCAGAAAGCTTAAATACAGAAAACAAGAAGAGAGGTATAGCCAATAGAAGTCAGCGGGATGGAGGGAGGGTAACCAGGGCTGTAACAGTGAATACACTCTAACATCTACTTTTATGGTAAGTGTACACAACTGTTCTATGTTCTTCATGTTTCACTGTTGCAGTCATTACATTTGGGTAGATTCCCAAAACTAAGGAAGGGAGGAGGCAATTAGAACCAGCTATTAGGCCTTGCAAGACTTCAGTGGCAAAACCAGCTCTGGATTTAGAAAAAATATAGGCAAATGGTAATGCTTGATGAAAGTATGAACAGAACTCCAGAAAGCAGCTAATAGGATGTCCCTTGTAGGAACACCTCTGAGAAAGGCTGTTGAAGTAGATGCAGCCCTCGTGGAATGTGATATTATCCCCTGTGGGGTAGGTTTTTCATGGTGCTTATAGCAAAAATTAATGCAATGGCCTATCCAATGGTTTGCTATGAAATGGCCTTCCCCTCTGCTCCTGCTGCAAAGTCAACAAACAAGAAGTTATGTACTCACCATAAAGTTCGATGTATGTAGTCCATCTCGCCTCACATTCTTACCCATGGATTCGGAGCCGCATGTCGGCTCCGACTCAGCCAAAACTTTTCTAGCTCAAAGTCTTTCTATTGGCTAGGCTAAGATGGCATCCCATGCTGCATTGCTCTATATCCCCAGATCTAGTTTGCTGTGAACACCAGCACTCATTCTCCATGCATAACAACACCCAAGGAAAGGAAGTACAAACCAAGAAAGAAGGGAGCTCTGAAACCAGACCTAACCTCCAAATCAACCAAGAAGGGGGAAGGGGGGGGGTAAGTAACAATGTGAGGCAAGATGGACTACATACATCTAACGTTATGGTGAGTACATAACTTCTTGATGTTATGTAGTCCAATCTCGCCTAAATTCTTACCCGTGGGACAGCGTCGCTAGCACCTAAATCTTGGGAGGCTCAGTGGAAAATATTCCTGAGCACTGTGGAACCAAAGGAAGACCTGCCCCTAGATACCACATCCAACTTGTAATGAGTAACAAAGGTGTGAGGAGATGCCCAAGTAGCCGCAGCACAAATATCATCCATAGACAATCTGGCCTGATCGGCTGTAGATGTAGATACAGACCGAGTAGAGTGAGCCTTTACCCGGAACGGTAAATCTTTACCCCCTGAGGAATAAATGAAAGAAATGCAACTGGAGATCCACCTGGACAGCGTGACTTTGGACAGTGTGACTTTGGAGACAGGAGACCCAATTCTGTTTTCCAAAAAGGAAACAAACAACTGATCAGATTTTCTGAGGTCTTTGGTTCTGTGCAGATAAAAACGTAATTGTCTGTGTACATCCAATTGATGAAATTTAAATTCTGCCTTGTTTGAGAACTGGGGAAAAAATACTGGCAACTCAATAGATTGATTAAGGTTACTGATTGATACCACTTTGGCAAGAAAGGAAGGGTTGGGTCTGAGAGAAACCCTGTCCTTATGAAAAATCAAATAAGGGGGTTTGATTGATAAGGCTTGAAGCTCAGAAATGCATCTGGCTGAAGTTATGGCAACTAGAAAGACAGTCTTCCAAGTTACGAATTTTAAATCACAAGTGGCTGCAGGCTCAAAGGGGGATGAAGTAAGAGCCTGTAGAACAAAGTTTAAATCCCAAGGCATGACAGGTTCCGATACCGGAGGACGAAGTAACAGAGTGCCCTTCAGAAAAGCCTTACAGAGTCTATGAGCCATCAGACTAGGCTTGTTTACGACATGAAACGTAGAAATCACCACCAATTGGACTTTAATGGTTGCGGCCGCTGAACCCTGGTTGAAGAGCACAGACAAGAACTCCAATACCGACGAAATTGGAGCCGTGTAAGGGTCAATCTTCTGGGTATGAGCCCAGATTGAAAACCTCTTCCATTTACTGTAGTAAATCTTCCTGGTGGAGAGCTTATGAGAGGAAGATAAAATATGAACCACCTCCAGTGAGAAATGATGAAGCCTAACTAATGACAAAAGTGGAGTAGCCAGGCTGTCAACCGGAGGGTCCGAAGAGAGGGATGGATATGCCCTGACATGTGTGTCAGTAAGTCTGGTTGTGGGTCCAGAATCCAAGGAGCGTCCATGAGATAGGGATGGAGTAAGGGGAACCAAATTTGATGAGGCCAGTGTGGAGCAATCAGAATCATTCTGCTTCCCAAGGCTTGCACTTTCTGAATAACCTTTGACAGCAAGGGAACCGGAGGGAAGGCATATAGTAGACCGGAGGGCCAATCGTGGACTAGACCGTCCCTAGGTGACTCCCCCAGAGGAGGGATCAACGTGAAGTAGCTGCTGCATTTGGCATTGAGGGGGCTGGCAAAGAGGTCACAGCAAGGCTGACCCCATCTGCAGAAGATCTGTTCCGCAACTTGACAGTTCAGGGACCACTCGTAAGGCATCCGAATGGCTCTGCTTAGCCTGTCTGTGATCACATTGAACTTTCCTGGAATGTGCGTTGCCACCAGAAAACATTGGGAAGATACTGCCCACTGCGACACTCGCATGGTCTCTCTGCAAAGGGGATAGGACTTGGTTCCTCCCTGCTTGTTCAGATACCACACCACTGACATATTATCTGAGTGGATTGCAATAGTCCCGAGAAGAAGAAAGGTCTGAAGTGCTTGCAACGCTAGTGGCACAACTCTCATCTCCAGGACATTGTTATGCAGATACATCTCGTGGTCTTGCCACGTGCCTTGGATTGTCCTGCCTAGATAATGCCCCCAACCCCATCTGGGAGGCATCCGTAGTCACAGTGGCAATCGGGGACGCAGGAACGAAGGACTTTCCTGCATTCAGGTTGTCGGTGCGAAGCCACCAACTGAGATCCTGTTTGCACCTGTCCGTGAGTAGAATAGGGTAAGAAAGTGGAAGACATTGGAGAGACCACTGGGCAAAAAGTAGCCACTGAAGGAGTCTCATATGTAACCTTGCCAGAGGGACTAACATAATTGTTGCAGCCATAGTCCCCCAATAGTTGGAGGACCCATCTTGCCTTTGCTCTTCTCAGGGGGAGCAAGGCATGAACTTGTTGTAGGACTCTGATTCTTTTCTGTGGTAGAAACACCTGCATGAGGATGGTGTCTAGTTCTGCGCCTATAAAAGTGACACGCTGTGAGGGCAGGAAGGCAGATTTTTCCCAGTTCAATGTGATGCCCAGCTGTTGACATAGGTTTATAGTAGCATCCCTGGTCTGAATTAGTAGATGCCTGGTGGTGGCAGTAAGGAGCTAGTCATCCAGATATGGAAACACTTGGAATCCCTGATGTCTCAACTGAGCAGTCACCACTGCCATGCATTTGGTAAACACCCTGGGGGCTGTGGTATGACCAAAGGGCAGGGCCCGAAACTGAAAATGACTGGCTCCCAGCCAGAAGCGTAGGTGACTTCTGGATGCCCTGTCCATCATCGTGTGGTAGTAAGCATCCTTGAGGTCAATGGAGCACATCCACACTTCTTTTCCCAACAACGGGAGAATAGACTGCAATATGACCATTCGGAACTTGGACTTTTGCACGTGGGTGTTCAATTGGCTGAGATCTAATATGGGTCTCAGGTCCCCTGTTCTTCTCGGCACCAAAAAGAATCTTGAGTAAGTCCCTAATCCGATCTGGTCTGAGGGGACATGTTGGATGGCTCCTTTTTCTAGCAGCTTTGAAACTTCTGAAGCTGCGTAATCCCTTTGACTGGGTGGAACATCGGAGATTTTCTTGATTGGAGGGGGATCTGATGAGAAGGGGATGACATATCTTCCGGAAATTATTCGTAGAACCCATTGGTCCTGGGTGATATCTTGCCAGGCCTCTGGGCATAACGAAATTTGACCCCAGACTGGCTCTGGAAATGCACAGTCGGGCCTCCCATCAGAAGTGGCAGTAGGGAAAACAACAAAAGGAATCGCGGCCTCCTCTGCCTCTAGGGCGGCGTCTCCCTGAATAACCACCCCCTCCTCTGCCTCTGGAGGGGGCCTCACCTTGTGCACCAGGAAAAAACCTCAGTGATTTCTTGAACCACATTTTTCCACCCCTCTAGGCCTTCGGATAAGGCCTAGAGGGAAGGGAAAAATGGACTCCTAGAGCAGACAGAGTTTTTCCCTCCTGATCGCACCTGGTGAGTGTGTCTTTCACCTTGGATCTGAACAAAGAGGAACCATCGAAAGGGGCATCAGTGAATGAAGACTTGAAGACCTCCGCAAAATGACAAAGGTGCATCCAGGCCTGTCTCCTAAGAGCAACTCCTGAACTTGCTGCCCTACTCGCTCCATCGGCTGCATATGAGATCAGCCTCATAGAGGAGTTAACAATGAAATTGAGGGTAGACATCTGAGCATTAACCGTCTGGGTCACCGCCTCAGAAATGTTACCCGTGAGAGTATCTCCAAGCTCCTTGAGGAGATCTCTCTGGAGCCGTGTAAAGTGAGATAAATAATTCAGTGACCGTAAGGTAAAGGTCGCTGAAGAAAGGGTACACTTCCCGTACCAGTCCATGGTCCTAGACTCCTTGTTAGGAGGATGGACGGTGTAAGAAGTCTTGGCTAATTCCTTCTGAGTGGCCGCTGCCACCACCATGGCATCCACAGGGACTCCCTTGGACAGAAATTCCTTACCAGGAGGAGCAGACAAAAATTTATTGGGTCTCCTGGGGACTGGTTCCACAGAGTCAGGGGTCTCCCACACCCTTCCACAGACCAAATCCAGAAGCTCGTCAAAGGGTGGAGATACTCAGGAGGCGGGGGGCTGAGCACCAAAGGCCTTCAGGAAGACCGACTCCTCCTCAGAGAGGGCTTTGGATGGCCAGTCACCTCTTTGTTTCAAAATCTCTAAGATGTCAGAGAAAGAAACATCCTCGGAGGATGACTTGGGGGACCCCTCTGATTCCTTGAGGCTGGTGTCTGATGTGAGAGACTCATCCTGGGAATCTATGTGCTTCCTCTTGCACGTCTTCTTTCTGGGTGGCTCCTCAGGCAAGGACTCTGAGGGGCCCTCAGAAATGCGGGGACCACTCATGGGGGTACCCTGAGGCCTTGGGCACTATCTAGAGACAGATGGCGATCAGAGACCTGCACCGGTGTAGTAGGGGACAGAGTGACCGACCCGCATGATGCCCCTGATGACCTAGCCAGCACACTCCATATGGTCTCGAAGGCCAGTCCCCCTGAGTCTGAGGAGTGACCAACCTCCGAAACCACGACAGGAGTCAGACTTCCCCGAGCCGAAGCACCGAGAGGGAGACTAGGAACCGATAAGGTGTCCCGAAGCCTCTCCCTCGGCTCCGACCGAAAAATCTTGAGTCCTGAATCCCGTGGACAGAGCAGACGGGGTCGGAGCTGACGTTGGCACCGATAAGCCAGAGGGGCTGTTGGAAATGACCTAGGGACATCACACGGAGCCGAGTACTCTGGCGCCGAAAGCTGAGATACGCTCGGAGGAGGAAGTAATGAAGCAGGTTGAAGGATGGGCTCCAGAGCCGACTGGGTCGGAGCCGAGAACAATTTAGCCAAAACCAGTGACTGAAGGAGTCTCTGCACCACTCTATCAACGTCCATATCTGATAGGGTCCTGGAGGATTTAGAGGATAGAGAGGGAGACTGAGACCTCCTCTCCGAAGGGGACTTGCAAGGAGGTGATGCTGGCCTAATGCTAGGCGATCGGCTCTGAATAGGTTCCAAAATGATTGGTGCTGATGCCGGTTCCATAACCACAGATACTTCCTGCAGCCCCAAGGACAATGGAGCCGAGCATGTTGAAGCAGACTTTGCTATTTTCTCCGGTGGCTCCGAGGAGACTGATGGAGACGGAGATCTCTCTTTAGATTTCAACAATTTTGTCTTGGAGCTGGAAGCAGTTTCCAGACCCTCCTCAAAGGAGGGTTTCAGAAGTCCCTTCAAAATCAACTTATTCTTCCTTTCCTGAAGAACTCCCGAACTAAACACATGACAGAAACTGCACAACTCCTGGAGATGGATTGCTCTCAGACAATAGACACAGACAGAATGTCCATCGGTAATGGACATTTTATAGCTGCACCTAAAGCATTTCTTGAAGCCCGAGGGCTTATGCTCCTTAGAATCTTTGGACATAGTTAGCTACCACAAAGCACCAAAGACAATAATAACTGACAACAGTACCAATGGTCACAAGGTGGGAAAACACTACCACAAACAAAAACCTCAAGATCTCTAACTAAAACAACCCTTTGGCACAACACAGGAGGGGAAGACTAAAACCTCTAATTTAAACGGTTTTAGACCTGAAACAAATATAACGCAAGGAAGCAATGGACAGACTAGGTCCTCTAACTGAAACGAGCCTAGCCCGTTGGAAACAGCTAGTGGAATACCACAGAAAAAACGATCAAACACAAAACTTTTTCACCATACAA
Organism: Protopterus annectens; assembly: GCF_019279795.1. Lineage (NCBI taxonomy): Eukaryota > Metazoa > Chordata > Ceratodontiformes > Protopteridae > Protopterus > Protopterus annectens. The sequence goes on along the minus strand of NC_056733.1, from coordinate 1,137,706,407 downwards.
GACCAGAACACACAATAGCTATTAAAATAGCTTTTTGTTTTCAACCAATTCTCTAATAATGAAGAAAAAAGGGTACTTAGCCACAGCCAAGAGCGAGATCACGTCCGAGCTACATGAGTGGCAAACAAGATCTGGGAATATAGAGCAGTGCAGCATGGGAAGTCATCTTAGCCCAGCCAATAGAAAGACTTGTAGCTAGAAAAGTTTTGGCCGAGTCGGAGCCGACATTCGGCTCCGAACCCATGGGTAAGAATGTAGGTGAGATTGGACTACATAACATCAGCTGTTCAGTTTTCCTGAGAGACTGAGTCCTGTCCAAATAAAATCTAAGTTGTCTGTGCACGTCCAAAGAGTGCAGTATTCGTTCTCCTTTGTTCTGTGGATTAGAAAAGAGGGTTGGCAAATGAATGGACTGATTAAGGGCCACACTGGATACCACCTTGGGCATAAAGGAAGGATTGGTCTTGAGGGACATCCTGTCTGCATGGAAGATGATGAAGGACTCCACTGCCCTGAGGGCCTGCAATTCAGACACTCTTCTTGCTGAAGTGATGGCTAGAAAGAAGGCTGTTTTCCAAGAAAGGAATTTCAACTCTGCAGTTGCAGCTGGCTCAGAAGAAGGTAGAGTGATCTTTTCCAATACAAAGTTAAGGTCCCAGGCTGAAGTAGGGGCTCTCCCATGTGGTCTTAAATTTTTGGCCCCTCTGAGGAATTGCTTCAGCAGAGGGGGAGAGAAGAGGGGTGGCTCAGTATTATAATGTGCTGAAATGGCTGAGGCATGAATTTTAATAGAAGAGAAGGAAAGGCCCTTGTGAAGCATCTCTGTTAAGTATTGAAGAATATGCGATAAGCTGGGCACTGTTGTGCCCATCTCCTGAGTTTGGCTCCAGGAATATCATCTTTTCCACTTTTCAGCATAGGATTTTCTAGTACTAGGCCTCATTGCCTCCAGAATGACATCCAGTACTTGCTTACTGAGGGATGGTACTGGAGAGCTCAGGTAATTAGCCAGGCTGCAAGGTTCAGGGTTTGAAGCTGGGGGTGCAGAATCTGGCCCTCCTGCTGGGACAGCAGGGAAGGGGTCTGAGGCAGTTGCCATGGTTCCAGCAGTGACATACTGCACAAGAGGGGGTACACCAGTGTTGACGTGGCCAGTCTGGTGCATTGAGTATTGTCCTGTTTGATCTTTAGTAGAATTTTCGAGAGGAGAGGCAGAGGGGGAAAGGCATATACTGAGAGGCTTTTCCCAGGTGAAGGACAGGGCATCCACTTTCCAAGCTTGCTTGTGTGGAGTCCTTGTGCAGAATTTGTCCAATTGGTAGTTCTGAGGAGAGGCGAACAGGTCTATCTCTGGGCTCCCCCATTTGTTTCTCAAAATGTTGAATATCTTTGGTTCCAGTTTCCACTCTTGTGGGTCCATGAGATTTCTGCTTAGGTCATCTACCAGTATATTTAGCTTGCCTAGCAAGAATTGAGCTTGTGGGTGCACTTGGTAGCTCAAGGCTGTGCTCCACAGAGCCATGGCTAGTCTGCAGAGAGGGTATGAGTGGGTTCCTCCCTGCTTATGTACCATATAACAGTGGTGTTGTCTGTTTTTACAAATAATTGTCCTGGAAGAATGTGGTCCTTGAAGACTGTCAGAGAATTCTGTACAGCTAACATTTCTTTTTGATTGATCTGTAGGTGCATTTGACTCGAGTTCCAGTTGCCCTGAATGCAATGCCCTGCCAAGTGAGCCCCCCATGCATAGTATGATGCGTCTGTTAGGGTTTGGGCGGCAGGGGGTAGAGTGAATGGCAGTCCCTTGTTGTGGTAGCAGGCCTCTGCCCACCAAAGGAACTCTGTCTTTATACAAGGAATGATAGGAATCACTGATTCCAGGTCCTGAGAATGTTGACACCATAGGCTTTTTAGATACCATTGTAATTTCCTCATATGCAGCCTTGCATATGGAATTAGTAGAATGCAAAAGCCATGAACCTCAGGGCCTGCAGTATTTTCATTGCAGATAGCTGGGTCTTTGTGGCCAGTAGTTTGAAGTAGAGCTGTCAAATAAACTTGTTTCTCTGGCATGAGGTAGGCCATCTGGGAAGCTGTGTTCAAGCTAGCACCCAGGAATACAATTTGTTGGCAGGGTACTAGGTGAGATTTCTTCTCATTTATGGTGTAATCCAATGAGGTTAGCAGTTTCTTTACAAATGCCAGCTGATTTAATAGTATGTCCTGGCTTTCTGCCTGAATTAGACAATCGCCCAGGTATAGGTATATTTCAATATTTCTTTGCCTGCAGAATGCAATGACTGGAGCTAGGCACTTTGTATAAGGCATAAAACCGACAGCGAGGGATGTCGTGGTCTGTGCCTAAGCAAGGACTGCAGTACAAATGAAAATCTTTATGAGATATTTGCTTTCCACAAGTAAAGCAATTGTTAACTTTTACTGACATCGGTTTAGAGCAAGAAAAAGGATCCCCAACAGGGTACTTACTTTTTTTTTTGAAGACTTCGGTTCTGAAACTCAAACGAAAATTTCAGGAGTCAGCCGACCGGCACTTGCGAACTGCTTCTGCTTCGGGCACCACACGGCAAGATAGACTGATGTAATGGCATCAGCTGCAAGCTTTATACCCCTGACTACCTGACGTCATGGAAGAAAAGACAGCAAACGATGCAGGACCCAAGACTTTGATAATCAGGCCGGCTGAAGGCTACCTGCAAGCAGATTACCCAAATGTAATGACTGCAACAGTGAAACACTAAGAACAACAATGAAATACAACACAACACCACACAGACACACACCTACACTACACAAATCCAGGGGGGGGGGGTAAGCTCTTTTTGTCTAATTCAGGCACACCACCCCTACTAATATATATAGTAACTCTGAGATAGCACAAACAGTATAAAAAAAAAATCACATACAGCCAACACACTTCCCATACCTCCACCTATCTACCCTAACCCACTCGTACAAGTTACAAGAACACTCACACACACCCACTCACCTAAAACTGCAGGTACCAACCCAGCAGAACACTTTCGTACGATAACGTGAATGCATAAGTGCAAATTCGACAGTCTGTTCGCGATTATGTACTTTCGTTATTTTGCGGTTTCAGCTTCATGGACATGAATTGCTGAAATTCGATATTTCAGCAATTTGTGTTTATGAAGTGAAACCACACACACACACACACATATATATATATATATATATATATATATTTGCATGCGTGTTGTCTGTGTGTGTGTTCGTATATATATATATATATATATATATATATATATATATATATATATATATATATATATATATATAAATATATATATATATACATTTATAAAAAACAAAAACTTCTGAGAAACTGTAAAAGAATAAAAGACTCCATACAAGAACAGAGTTTTGAGCATGCTTTCATTCTTCTTTAATATATAAGAACTTCTTCAGAAATGAGAATCAAGCCCAGATCAGAGTTTAAGTAATCAACAACAGTACAATAAAAGTAGTGTCCACCAATGAAAAACAATCTTCCCACTGTATGTACATACAAATGAAAAACATTCATGTGTGCTGCTGGTGTTTGTATTTCAAGTATTTAAATCCGGGTTTCTGCCTATTTGAATTTCACACTGATGACGCTTTAGGTGAAACCGGTTACCGGTCTGTGTTGGGCAGGCCATGTCTAAATAAACTTCTTCAAACTACTGCTGTTTATTTCATTTGTTTCTGTGGAGTGCTGGAGTTGCTTTGGGGGATTTGTTATTTATTCCGTGCACCCACCAGTATGTTCGCGTGCACCTACTGTTTGGGATTGGTATCTATTTTGGAGTGCTGGTACGTACCTCTGGAAGCTCTATTAACGGAAGGGCCTGGAGATATATTGGCAGTAATATCTGCAACTATAAGAGATTATACAGATAGTGTTTGGTTTGAAGTGGCGAAACAGAGGAGCCTGCATTGGAATGTCGGCGGGCAAAGATTTTAGAGCATATTTGGATAAAATAGTGGCAGACAAGGATGATTCTGCTTTTTTTACTGCGACTAATGTGGAGCGGGACATTTCGCATAAAGGCAATGGGGCAGGACAGTTGGACTCGCAAGAAATGTTTAGACAATTAGCTGAATCCTCTAAAAAGGTACGTTCTTATGTTTGGCATTGTAAGCTTCTCAAAGCTTACTTAACAGCTACAATTGCCCCAAGGGGGCTTAGAGTATATGTTGAACCATGATTGGGAAGCGATGACGGAGAATTTATGCAAAAATGGAGGACAATACAGCAAACGGCCTCTAATATGTTTTTGCAATTACTTGTTGAATACTAAAAAAAACAGCTACCAGATCTTTTGGACAAACTTGAGGTTTGTTATGAAAGTACTAAGAATCATGTCACTGCCCCTAACTATCAAGATTTATACACACAGTTTGTTATGGGCACTGATAAATATGATAAAGAATTGTGTAAGACGAAAATGAACAAATATCAACGTGATGCCAATGACTTGAAAATGGCAACAGTTTACTCATGGAAGAAACAAAAGCGGGAGGGGTAAGGTTCTCGGAAGACAAAAATGTCCCCAGGCCCAAAAGAAAAAGAGTCAAATCTATCCTTAGGCGACAGGATACTTTATCTAGTCATCAGAGTTTTCCTCCAGCATTTCCAATACCGATACTGAACCTGAAGCAAGTGAATTGCCTGGTATTTCTTCTCCGGCCTCTAAGAGACACAAAATCCCTTTAGGAGGGCAGGTCATAAGCACCGTAGAAAAATCTATACAGAAGATGTTTCAGGACAGCCTGCACCAATAATAGACACTATTTTTGAATAATGGTGTTAATGAAGTTAATGATGTTAACAACTTAGTCATTAACCTAACAAAATACACCTTTTCATCTAGTGAACTTAGTGTGTTAAATAAAGGTCTGGGTTTTGTGCCATCTTTTTGTGTGTCTCAATATGATACTATAAATGATGTAAAAATCTTTTGTAGAAATCTTAAAGTATTTTTTTGCACATAAAGAAGAGGCTTCGCATAGAAGTGCCCCAAGGGGTTTTCAGTTTAAGAAATCTGAATTTATGCCTCCCTATCACATTACAATAAAAACTTTTGAACAGTTGGTTCTAAAAGATTTGCATGTTAATCAGTCCAGTATTTTTTGTACTGGTTTTGATAATTTGACTTCTTTAGAAAAAGAAGCTGTTAAATCTTTAGCAAACAATGAACATATAGTGATAGTGGGAGCTGATAAAGGTGGGGCAGTTGTGATATGGGAGAAGGAACAATATCTACAGGAGGCACATCAGCAGTTGTCTGACACTGAATTTTATTTAGCAATAAGTAATGATCCTACATCAGAATATAAATTGGAAGTTGACAAATTTTTACAAGCTACAGATCAAGGTATTATTACATCCTCCTTGATGGTACAGTTACAAGTTGAAAATCCAGTATCACAGTATTTTTATATGGTCCCCAAGATTCATAAAACACTTTACAATCCACCTGGACGTCCCATAGTGGCAGGCAGAGGTTCTTTACTTGAACCTCTGTCTGAGTACTTAGAATACAAGTTAAAAAAGCTTCTTCCACTGGTTACAGCCAGGATTACAGATACAAAGCAGTTTTTGTCCTTAATGGACAATTTGCAAATATCGACTAAGGACTACTTGGGGACCTCAGATGTTCAGTCACTAGTATTCCACATGAAGGAGGGATTAGGGCTGTAGATTGATTTTTGGATGACGCAATCCAGTTTATATAGTATGCAAGAAAGAGAAATTTTGATCAAGTTACTAAAATTGGTGTTAGAACACAATGCCTTCTTGTTTCACAATCAATGGTATATACAGGTAAAAGGAACAGCAATGGGGGCTACTTTTGCCCCTACCTATGCAGATTTGTACATGGGATATCTAGAAGTTCAATATATATATACTGCCCCTATATGCTTTAGAAATTATCTCATTATGTGGCGTAGATACCTGGATGATTGTTGGGTTGTATGGGGGGGTGACAATGCTGACTGGGGGGAATTTAAAGATTTTCTTAACAAAAATGAATATGGTATTAAATTTACTGGGGGTATCAATATTCAGGAAGTCGATTATTTGGACGTTAAGGTGAGAAAATCGTCTGAGGGTTTTCTGATTACTGATTTGTATAGGAAATCATTCTCCAAGAATGCTTTTTTACAGGCTGGCAGTTGTCACCTCCGCCATACAATCCAAAATATTTCAGGGTCTCAATTTCAAAGAGTTAGAAGAATTTGTTCTGAGGAAACTACCTATGAGGCACAGGCTATGGATTTGGAGATGAGGTTTATCCGTAGGGGTTATAAAAAAAGTTGTGTTGAAGCGGTCCATAGGGCATCAAATAATATGGACAGAACAGCATTATTGGTTGATATAGAGCAAAATGGTAGGCTACAACAGGAAAAAGTTAGGTTTATCACTACTTATGGTACAAATACTTTCCATATTAAGGACATTTTGGCTAAACACTGGCATGTTTTGCATTCAGATTCTTTTTTTACTAACATAGTAAATGAACAGTGCCATTTTGGTTATAGAAAAGGTAGGACCTCGGGGCAATATTTTTCATCTTTTAAAAAAGGCAGACAGGTGAGTTCTAAATCCATGATGAGCATAGTGGGTAGTACTTATTGTGGGTCCTGTAAATACTGCAAACTGATGGCAAAAACTAAATCTTTTACATCAGTGAATACGAAGAAGGTGTTTGACATTAAATACCTTATAAAATGTAGTAGCTCATGGGTCAATTATATGGCAGTTTGTCAATGCGGAGCAGTCTATGTAGGACAGACTTCTTGCACACTTAAACAGAAATGCTCTTCATATCAGCGATATAAAATGTCAGAGACTTCGAAGTGCTTTATATAAGCATAAGATGGTTCATACCACAACGCATTTTGTTTTTGTAGGTATCGATATGGTTATTATGCAGGATAACAATGTTACACATAAACATAAGTTATTAACTCAAAAGGAATGTTGGTGGATTGTAAACTTTGGGGAACTCTTTAAACCTGGCTTGAATGACCAGTGGTAATTATGTTATATACAGAAACCAGATTAATTAATGCATAATAGTTTATAATTATTATAGGGGTGTTTGATCTTTATTTGACCTAATACACTCTATATATATATTCGCAAAATATTTGAAAACATAATATATATTTTTCTACCCTAAATTACATTCCAATTAGAATATTTGATGTATTAGAGTTACATTTTATAAAATGTTTTTCTATATAGTAAATTTAACATAGTGGGAAGGAGTGAATGTATTAGTGGGGTAGTTTTGTAGTTAAGTTATGCTTTGTAAGGTTTTCTATTTCTTTATATATATATGACTATGCATTTTATAGTATTTATCGTATTCAGATGGGTAAATATTATAGAATAGTATAGTATTATTATTTGGCCATAATATTGGGGGATGTACATGTTTTTAATAACGTTATCACTTGGTTTTGTTCCAATTTGTAATTCTAGGGTAAAGTGCTGAACAGGGTTACAAATGTGTTTGTATCTTTAAATGTGTGCTGCTGGTGTTTGTATTTCAAGTATTTAAATCCGGGTTTCGTACAACACTGTCTTGGAAATTTATGATTTTGCATATTCCCCCAAAGGAACTTACCAGATCACAGAGCATAGTTCATATTAATATTTTCTTACTAATGAAGCTTTATATAGCTTCAAATTGGCTAGACCCAACTAAAACATCATGGCAAAACTTCAGAGTGTTGGCGACAAAACATATACTAGCTCATAAACTACTTTTAAATTCACATAATAAGGGTATCAATAATCCGAAAATTTGGGAACAGATATTTAATATTATATTAGCATAAAACTTTTGAATTGAAGGTAGTAATAATCATTGTTATATTTGGAGAGAAATGTCTAATCAAACTGTTCAATATTGGAAACTTGCTAATTATTCCTATGTTTTTCTTATATTTCTAATGTCTTATATGGAAGCATTCTTGTAAATATTGTATATTGTTTGGTGTGATTGCTACAGTGTTAGTTAGTAGTTTGTATTTTATAATTTTGTATGAAAAGTATATAACAATAAAGATTTATTATGGAAAAAAAAATCCGGGTTTCTGCCTATTTGAATTACACACTGATGACGCTTTAGGTGAAACCGGTTACCGGTCTGTGTTGGGCAGGCCATGTCTGAATAAACTTCTTCAAACTACTGCTGTTTATGTCATTTGTTTCTGTGGAATGCTGGAGTTGCTTTGGGGGATTTGTTAATTTTTCCGTGCACCCACCAGTATGTTCAAGTGCACCTACTGTTTGGGATTGGTATGTGTAAATATATATATATATATATATATATATATATATAGATATAGATATATAGATATATATATATATATATATATGTATATATATATATATATATATATATATATATATATGTATATATATATATATATATATATATATATATATATATATATATATATAAAACAAAAACTTCTAAGAAACTGTAAAAGAATAAAAGACTCCATACAAGAACAGAGTTTTGAGCACGCTTTCATTCTTCTTCTTTAATATATAAGAACTTCTTCAGAAATGAGAATCAAGCCCAGATCAGAGTTTAAGTAATCAACAACAGTACAATAAAAGTAGTGTCCACCAATGAAAAACAATCTTCCCACTGTATGTACATACAAATGAAAAACATTCTTCCCATATATATATATATATATATATATATATATATATATATATATATATATATACACACATATATACAGACACACATATACATCTATACATATATATATATATATATATATATATATATATATATAGATACAAACACACACATACATATATAAACACACACACATGTACATATATACACGCACACATATATATAGACAGATATATACATATATATATATATATATATATATATATATATACATACACAAACATATATATATATATATATATATATATATATATATATATATATATATAAAAACACAAACTACTGTACTGAACACTAGAGGCAAAAACAAAATTAAGAGAAACAGGTATTTAGCGCTTTCATCCCGTTTATTGTTTCGTGGGACTTCTTCAGAAAAAAGTAAAAATACAGGATCTGGAAAGGAAAAGCTATAGCTTAACAAAGTCATAAAATTACAATTAACCAATGGTTTAGGTTAAACAGAAGTAATGTCCAACAAGTAGGAGGTACAAGACAAAAACAAAGTTTACACGCCTCTGTTAAAATGCCAGGTTTTTGTGATATAAAAAAATGAGACCACAATAAAACATTTCAAAACTTTTCCCACCTTTAATGTGACCTATAACTGATACAATTCAATTGAAAAACAAACAAATATGTTAGGGGAAAAAAAATATATAAAATAAAAAATGTACAATACATTGGATGCACAAGTGTGCATAGCCTTAAACTAATACTTTGTTGTGTGTGCACACCCTTAAACTAATACTTAAAGCACCTTTTGATTTAATTACAACATTCAGTCTTCTTGGGTAGGAGTCTATCAGCATGGCACATCTTGGCTTGGCAATATTTGCTCACTCTTCCTTGCAAAAGTGTTTGAGATCTGTCTCATTGTGAGGGCATCTCTTGTGCGCAGCCCTCTTCAGGTCACCCCACAGATTTTCTATTGGATTTTGGTCTGGGTTCTGGCTGGGTCATTCCAAAATTAGAAGTTATGTACCTACCATAACTTTCCATGTTAGTTGTCTTCTTCTCGCATTCTTTCTTGCTGGATGGGTTTGGAGCCAATCCTCGGCTCCGACTCGGCCACTCTAAAAGCTCGAGAGCTAGTTCCACCGGCTCGAGGCTCCCCTATATCCCACAATGCTAGGCGGTAACTCCTCAGATCTCATTTGAAAGCTAAAGCCAGCAATAAAATTCCATAAGGAACAAAGAAAGAAACCCTTCTAGGTCTGTCCTGGCTAGGGGGAAAAAGGGAGGGCCTTAAGAAGAAGGCGAAGAAGACAACTAACATGGAACGTTATGGTAGGTACATAACTTCTAAATGTTAAGTTGTCAATCTCGCCTTCATTCTTGCTGGATGGGACCGCGTCCCTAGCACCTTGTCCCGGGTGGCCTATCAGAACAGACTCTTGAGTACAGTGGAATCAAAGTTGGCTCGGTCTCTAGAGGCCAAGTTCAACTTATAATGAAAAATGAAGGTATGGGGAGAAGCCCAAGTAGCTGCAGAACAAATGCAATCAATAGGCAGCCTATCATGGAAAGCTACAGAAGTGGCTAAAGCTCTAGTTGAATGAGCCCTGGGTTTGGATGGCAACCGTTGATGTCTTATCTTATACACTAGGGTAATGGTGAATTAAGCCATCTAGAGAGAGAGACTTTAGAGACTGGAAGGCCCATTCTACCTTCTGCATAAGAAACAAACAGTTGGTCAGACTTCCTGAATTGTTTGGTCCTGTCTAAATAGTACCTAAGTTGGCGATGAATATCTAAACAGTGTAACTTTTGTTCTGACCTATTGGAGTAATTTGGGAAGTAAACAGGAAGCTCAATGGTTTGGTTCAAATTTGCCAATGAAGCTACTTTGGGCAAAAAAGACGGTTAGGAGACTCTGTCTTTATGAAATACTAGATAAGGGGTCGACTACACAGAGCATGAAGTTCAGAGACTCTTCTAGCTGAGGTGATAGCTAAAAGAGTGTCTTCCAAAAGTAATTTTATAGAACATGAAGCACATGGGTTCAAAGGGAAGAATTAAGGATGCCAACCAAATTGAGATCCCATTGAGGAGGAGGATCTCTGATGGGTGGTTTGAGTAAAGACTCCTTTCAAAAGGCCTTGCAGAGTTTGTGAGACATAATAGAGGACTCTGAGACTCCAACATGAAAATTGCAGCCAATTGAACTCTAATGGTAGATGGGGACGAACCTGCATGGAAAAGTTCGGCTAGAAAATCTAGAACTGTTTGAATAGAAGCAGTGAAAGGATCTATATTCTTTGACTGTGCCCAATAGGAAAATCGTTTCCACTTGCTATGATAAATTTTCCGAGTGGAAGATTTATGAGAGGCAATCAAGATATCTCTAACTGAGTGAGATATCAAAGGAAGCCTGGCTAAGGTCGGAATTGGAGGAACCAAGCTGTGAGGTTCAGGGAGGAAAGGGAGTGGTGCAACTGACCTGACTGATGGGTCAAGAGGTCTGGAACTGGGTCCAGATGCGAAGGTTGTTCCAACAGATAACGGTGAAGAAATGGGAACCAAACCTGTCGAGGCCAGTAAGGAGCAATGAGGATCATGGAAGCTTTCTGAGCGATGGCTTTCTGAATTAATTGAGATATCAGTGGGAAGGGAGGAAAGGCATATAGAAGTCCCTGGGGCCAAACGTGTACTAAAGCGTCTCTGCTGGGGTGGCATGGTTGGGGAAAGAGGGTGAAAGCATCGTCGCACTTGCTGTTTTGAGGAGTAGCGAAAAGGTCGCAGCAAGGCCTGCCCCACTTCAGAAAACTTTCTCCAACACTGAATTGTTCAGAGACCACTCGTGAGGCATGAGAATAGCTCTGCTCAATTTGTCTGCAATCACATTGAACTTCCCAGGGATGTGCGTTGCTAACAGAAATCGCAGAGAAGAAATGGCCCAATGCGACAGTCTGAGTGCCTCTCGACATAGGGGTAAGATCTGGTTCCCCCTTGTTGGTTGATGTACCACACCACAGACATGTTGACCGTTGGATTGCTATAGTTCCCTTGGGAAGAGAGTCTTGAGGGCTTGCAACGCTAGAAGCACTGCTCTCATCTCTAGGACGTTTATGTGCAAGTGGTACTCGAGCGGTTGCCACATGCCCTGGACTGTCCTGCCCTGATAATGCCCCCCACCCGATCAGGGAGGCGTCCGTTGTCACTGTAGCAACCGGAGGAGGGACAAAGGTCTCCCTAGGAGGAGCTGAGGAAGTGATCCACCAAGAGATGATTCTTGCACGATTGAGTTATCCGAATAGGATGGGACATTGGGAGGCTTTGGTAAGACCATTGTATGAAGAGCATCCATTGTAAAATCCTCATATGGAAGCGTGCCATAATCCTCAAGACTTTCAGGATCCGTCTGGCTTTGACCTTGTTGGTCTGCAAGATAAGAAAGACCTGTTTGTGTATGTCTGCTATCCTCTGCTCTGTGAGTCTGGCTGACATCTTGACTGTGTCTAGATTTGCGCCTATGAAAGTAATAACACGACAAGGCGATAAGACAGACTTTTTAAGTTTATTGAAATGCCTAGCTCCTGACATGTTCGAAGATGTAGTCTCTGGCGAGGAGAAGATGCTTGGTGGGGGCTGTAAGGAGCCAGTCGTCTAAATAAGGAAACACCTGGAATCCTTGTCGTCTCAGATGAGAGGCTACCACTGCCATGCATTTAGTAAACACTCGGGGGGCTGTAGTGAGACCAAAGGACAGGGCTCTGAACTGAAAATGACTGGTTCCCAGCCTGAAGCGGAGAAACCTCCTGGAGTGTCGATTCATCTTGATGTGATAGTACGCATCCTGGAGATCTATAGAGCACATCCAGCTGTCCCGCCCAAAAAGGGAAGAATGGACTGCAGCGTGACCATCCGAACTTTGTTTTCTTGATAAACTTGTTCAAGTTGCTGAGATCCAAAATGGGTCTCCAGTCCCTGTTTTCTTTGGAACCAAAAGAATTTGGAGTAGGTTCGGATCCTACTTGGCCTGCTGGCACTGGTTGAATGGCTCTTTTGCGAGCAGCTTTGAAATTTCTAATGCTGCTTGCTCCCTTTGACTGGGTGGAGCGTCTGGAAGGGATTTTTGGACAGCTTCGGAATGAAAAGGAAAGGGATTCTGTAGCCATCGGAAATGATAGACTGTACCCACTTGTCTTGAGTTAGGGATAGCCAGGCTTTTGGGCACAGTGACAACCTTCCCCCGACTGCCTCCGAAGGTGGACAGTTGGGCAACACCTCAGGGATGCTGAAAGGGCTTGTTGGAAAAGGATTCTCGACTGCCCTGATTCTGCGGGCCCCCTCTGCCTCTAGAAATGGCGTTTACCATTGTTGTTCCCCCCTCTGCCTCTAGAGGGGAATCGACTCTGTGCGTCAGGCAAGTCTCCTTGAGATTGTTTATGGAACCACATATTTCCCCCCTTCTGGCCTTTGGGGTAAGGTCTAGAAGGAGTAGAAAAACGGACTCCGACGGCAGAAAGAGTTTTGCCATCAGTCTCACACCTAGTCAGGGTTTCCTTCACTTGAGGACCAAAGAGGATGATCCATCAAAGGGGAATTAGTGAAGGATGCCTTAAAGGGTCCAAAAGTTACAAAGTCGCATCCAGGCGTGCCGTCTGAGGCTACACCTGTACCTGCCGCTCTACTTGCTCCATCAGCCGCATATGAAAGGAGGCATGGAGGAGTTGGTTATAGAATTAAGGGTAGCCAGCTGAGAGTTCATCCTATCCTGAAAACCCGCAGCTGTTGGGTCCTTCAACATTTCACCCGCTTCCTTGAGTAAGTCCCTCTGAAGTCGAGTAAAATGACACAGGTAATTCAGCGATCTCATAGTAAAGGTCGCTGAAGAACATCCGCTTCCTTTACCTGTCCATCGACCTAGACTCCTTATTAGGAGGATGAACATGCACCGAAGGATCAGCTAACTCCTTCTTGGTAGCCGCCACCACCATAGCATCAACAGAGACGCTTTGGTCAGAAATTCTTTATCCTTGGGGCTGTGATGAATTTTGATGGTCTCCTGGGGTGGGTTCCACTGAGTCAGGAGCCGCCAAGCCTTCTTTGCCACCACTTGCATAAGGGGTCAAAGGAGGGACACCCAGGAGGTGGAAGGGCGAGCCAAACGCCTCAAGGTACACTGATTCATCCTCTGAAGGGTTGAGGGCTGGCCAATTCCCCTCTGTTTTAAGATTTCAAGGATGTCTGCAAAGGAGACATCTTCAGAGGGGAGCGAGGGAACCTTCAGAATCCTCTAAATCAGTGTCAGAGGTGACAGACTCAGGAGTCAATGTGCTTCCTCTTACACTGCCTCTTCCTAGGGGCTCTCCTGCAGGGTCAGGAGAGGCCTCGGAGGAGGAGATCCCACAGGGGAAACTTGAATAGCTGGCTCTCTATGGTCGGGATGAGAGTGAGTCGAAATCACGGAGGCACCATAGGGGAGGGGCAGAAATAACCGACTGTGGAGTAGAACCTGGTTCTAACACGCTCCTCATGACCTCGAAGGCACCCCTGTCAGGCAGAGCCGGAGGTCTCCATTCAAAAACTGAAAACCTCCTGGCACCGACAGTGATGGCTCCGAGACCGATGTCGAGCCGAACTCACTAACACCAGCACCGAGAGGAGGGAGGCGGGGTCGGACAAGGGTCCGATGCCACTCGCCCCTCGAAGCCAACGAGGAAGTCCGGCACCGAGATTCTTCCAAAGAAGACATCGGAGCAGACGACGGAACCGAAGACAAAGGTATCGGTTCCGACGCCACCATAGTCTCGGGTCCGATCAGCCCTGGCTCCGAACTCAAAAGAGTCAGAGGAGGAACAGTTTGAGTGGTAGGAGTAGGTCTCGACTGTTGAGTCGGACTTTGAAGCATCTGGGCTAATGCCTCGGACTTAAGAAGTCGACTCACTACTCTCTGAAGGTCATGGTCCAATAACCTGGAAGACCTAGAAGAGTGAGATCTATGGCTCCGTTCAGACAGCAAGGGTGATGCTGGAGCCGAATGAACGGAGCCAATAGATGGAGAACGGGACCTCTTTCTAGATGTCGGTTCCGATAAAATAATCGGAGCCGACAGAGTAATGTTTTCCTTGGCTCCGGCCAGAGCCGAGGACACCGTAGGGACTTGTATTCGAGTTTCATTGGCTCCGGCCGGAGCCGATGTTCGAATAGCTTTAGAGCCTCCAGAAGACGGCTCAGAGACTGGAGCCGAAGGTCTAGAAGGCTTAGAGGGTTTCCCCGATGACTGAGTCGAGGGACCCTCAGGCTTAAGTAAGCCCCTTAGAATAAGTTTATTTTTTCGCTCCTGCAGGACTCTAGGGCTGAAGCCATGGCAAACAGCACATGAGTCCTGCAGGTGCAAAGGTCCCAGGCAGTACACACAAGAAGTGTGACCGTCTGTCAGAGACATCTTCTGACAGCACGAGTCACACTTCTTAAAGCCTGAGACCTTTGATTCCTTAGACATATCTAAGGGAAAGTGTAACACACAAGCACACACACACACCGATTACACTTAGGGGTAAATAAAACTAATTTAAACAAATTATTATAGTTAGAAATAATAATCCCTATAAAACACAGTCACTCACTATAGGAAGGGAGGGACTGGGCCTAGGGCCCGAGA
>NC_056733.1:1137661041-1137683541 GCF_019279795.1 Protopterus annectens | reverse complement strand
AAGTTAGCACTGATTCTGTCCGCCAGTATATTTGCAATATCTTTTGGCTCGGTACAGGAGGTAGCATTGTGCAGTAGCTCAGAGCAAATCTGGGTATTGGCATGGAGATTCTTTACATAACTATAGAGGGCCTTGTGGTTGTCTTTACTATCTGCTGCAATTCTGTTTTCATAGCTATCTTTAGAGGATTTGATGAGGGATCTCAACATTTTGTTGAGGCTGATAAGGGAGTTTTTCCAGTCTTGGGACTTCACCTTATTCTGCATCAGTTTCCTCCTCCTGTTGTAGAGTTTGTTTATGGCAGGAGCCACCAGATTGGCTTCCTTTTTTTTTGAGGAGAGCATCTTAGTTCTATTGGGTATGGCGAGATCCATGCATTTGTGTACATGTTTGTACAGTGCATTGGTGTATGATTTGGCAGTCATGCAACTATCTCCATTTGCATGGGTGCTGTGAAGTTAGCCACCTCTGCTTTTAGGAGCTCAAAGTTAGCTTTGGAGAAGTTTTTCATGGTGGCTACCTTTGTTGCGGGGGTGGGAGGGATGTGGATTTCCACGGTGATTCGCTTGTGATCGGATCTAACCAGGGAGGAGTTGACTACTGGTGCAGAGCAACAGTCGTGCAGGTTAGTAATGACCAGGTCAAGGTTGTTGCTACCTCTAGTGGGAGCAAGAATGAGCTGGTCCAGGGCAATGGAATTAATAAATTCCAGAAAGTGTTGGGTAAGTGTATTGGTACATGAGTAGTTTTCCCAGTTGATGGAGGGATAGTTGAAGTCACCCAGTATGAGAGTGTTAGATTGGACCCTAATATTCTCCAGGTTGCTTAAGAATGTGGAGTGTGAATCTTGGGACGAGGTCGGAGAACTATTGCAGGCTAGGACCTGAATCAACTGTCTTACCCAATGTTAGCTGCATTTGAAGTATCTCAGATGCGTTATGTTGGGCTACCAGTTTGGAGGTGTGCACATCCTTTATGAATATGGAAACATCACTGCCTTTGGAGCTTCAGTCCAAGTTCTGGGGCCTGAAAGGTGTGGAATGAATTGTAGCCTGGTAGTGCAGGGGTGTTTTCTGCTGCCTTGAACCAGTTCTCTGTTACAGCACAAATGTCGATGTTCTCTATTTTAATGAGTACTTCGAGTGAGTGCATTTTGAGATTTAGACTTCTAGCACTGAACAGCATGACGCTCAGATTGCATTTGTTTGCAGCTGTTATGGTGGTAATTTGGTCTTTGGAACACTGGCTAAAAAAGGCATTATAAGGGTGGCAAGAGCCTTGGCCAGTATCCAGAAGCCCAGGGGTGACCGACGCAGGCCATCTCTGGCAAAGCATCGAGGTCTGTCAATCATATCATCCCAGGCAAACAGATACAGGATCCCCTTAGAATGACACCAGAAACTTAGCCAGTTGTTGAAATCACTCATTTTCTGCTCTGAGAGTGCTGATGGAGAAGTACAGAGAAGGTCAGAAAGAGTTGCTTTGTGGACTTAGACAGAAAACATGACAGGATGCCTGGAGAGTTGTGGTATTGTATGAGGAAGTCGTGAGTGTCAGAGAAGTATGTAAGAGTGGTACATGATATGTACGAGGGTAGTGTGACAGCGGTGAGGTCTGCAGTGGGAGTGACGGATGCATTTATTATAGAGGTGGGATTACATCAAGAATCAGCTCTGAGCCCTTTCTTATTTGCAATGACGATGGACAGGTTGATAGACAAGATCAGACAGGAGTCCCCGTGGACTATGATGTTTGCAGATGACATTGTGAACCGTAGTGAGAGTAGGGAACATGTGTAGGAGACCCTGGAGATTTGGAGATATGCTCTAGAGAGAAGAGGAATGAAGGTTAGCAGGACTAAGACAGAATATATGTGTGTGAATGAGAGGGGGGATAGAGGAATGGTGAGGATGCAGGGAGCAGAGGTGGTGAAGGTGGATAAGTTTAAATACTTGTGATCAACAGTTCAGAGTAATGGTGAGTGTGGAAGAGAGGTGAAGAAGAGAGTACAGGCAAGATGGAGTGGGTGGAGAAGAGTGTCAGGATTGATTTGTGACAGACGAGTACCAGCAAGAGTGAAAGGGAAGGTCTACAAGAGGCTAGTGAGACCAGCTATGTTATATGGGTTGGAGACAGTGGCAATGACAAAAAGGCAGGAGTCAGAGCTGGACATGGCAGAGGCAAAGATGTTAAGATTTCCACTGGCTATGACAAGGGTGGACAGGATTAGGAATAAGTATACTAGAGGGTCAGCCCAGGTTGGAAGGTTTGGAGACAAAGCCAGAGAGGCAAGATTATGTTGGTTTGGACATGTGCTGAGGAGTGATGCTGAATATATTGGGAAAAAGATGCTAAGGATGAAGCTGCCAGGTAACAGGAAAACAGGAAGGCCTAAGATAAGTTTATGGATGTGGTGAGAGAGGACATGCAGCTGGTTCATAGGTTCATACTAGGCTATCTGCCCTAGGGCATTTGTAAGCCTAGCCAGAGTGTGTTTGGCTTTCGCCACCCATTTAAATGAATTTTACTATGCCCTTTTTCGAGGTTTAATTTACTGTGCCTCTTTCTAACAGTGACAGAAGTGATACCCAGGGTAAACCTATGATCTCCCATCCACTCATCAAGATTCCTCTTGAAGAGAGTCAATGAGGGACTCTGCCTAACTTGGACTGGGATTTTATTCCAGAGTGAAGGGAGCCTCTGGGTTATGAATCTGTCCCTCCAGCATGTCCTATTTATTTCAGTGCTGAGGTTCAAGTCCCTCGAGCGCGTAGCTCGATGGGATTTGGATTTTCTGAGGTGCAGCATGTCCATTAATTCCGGGTTGGACATGGCTTTAAACGTCAGGCACAGGTCGTCTCTAAGCAGGCGGTATGCTAAAGAGTAGAGCTGGAGTTTCTTTAACCGGGCAGCATATGGCATCTGTTTGAGCTCTTTGATCCTCTTGGTGAGGTACTTTTGGGGTCTTTCCAGTTGCTGCAGGTGTCTGGTAAGGTACATCCCAAAAGGGGCATTGTACTCAATTATGGGCCTGATGAGGGATGAGTAAAGAGGCACAATGACCTCCACTGATCTAGATGTGAATCCCTTCATGATTAGGTGGGCTATATAGAATGTTTTTCTAACCACTTTGGCCACGTGGTTGTCAAATGAGAGACTGCTATCAACTTGGGTCCCCTTGTCCCTAATTACTTCTTCCATACTTAATGGATTACCACCTATGTGGTAATTTGTGGGCACTTTGTTTTTGCCAAAGGGGATGACTATACACTTTTTGGCGTTTAGCTTGAGGCCATGGCTCTGGCACCAGTTGCCTGTTTCTATGAGACCCTTTTGGAGGATGCTTGTGTCAGCTGGAGAGTTGATTATGGTGCCCAGTTTGCAGTAATCTGCGAACTTGGTCAGCCACAGTCCTTCCATGTTGGCCTGTACCTCCGAGAAATATATACCGAACAAGAGAGGTCCAAGGACTGAGCCTTGTGGGACGCCACTTTTAACTGGTTTGGAGTCTGACATGGCTCCAGCAATTCTAACCATGTGGGTTCTGTCCTTGAGCCAGTTTGCAACCCATCTAGTGACATAGGGGTTTATATTTAAGCTGGACAGCTTATCTATGATGACCGAGTGGGGTACTGTATCAAAGGCTTTTGCCAGGTCCAGGTAGGCTGTGTGGACCACCTTCCCCTCGTCAATGGCCTTGGTGACTGTTTCAAAGAAATCGATCAGGTTTAAGAGGCAGGATCTGCCCTTAAAGCCGAACTGAGTAGGATCCAGTCTCTGTAGGTCCCCAATATCTTTATTTATGAGTTCCGTGATGATCCTTTCCATAGCTTTGCAGACCAAGCTAGTCAGGCTTATGGAATGATAGTTTCCAGGATCCGTTGAGGCACCACCTTTGTGGAGAGGGACCACTGTTGCTGTACGCCACTCTTTGGGTACATATCCTGTAGTAAGGCTGAGATTGAACAGTAGCTTTATGTTTGGGTTCAGCTCATCTTGGAGTTCATGTAGGAAGCAGCCCGGGACACCGTCTGGTCCCATTGATGCTGTGTTTTTTGCTTTGGAGAGGGCGTTTTTTACCTGAGCATCTGAGATGTCAGGGGGGCAGCACTCTGCTGGAATAGATATTTGCTCTTTTGGTTGGGGGTGGGGGGGGGATTTGCACTGAACCTGTCAGCCAGGATGTTGGCAACGTCTGTGGGTTCAGTGTATTTTTTGTCATTTTGGACTAATTCTGAGCATATCTGGGAATTCCCACCCAGGTTCCTAACATAACTAAAGAAAGCTTTGTAATTATCTTTAGTGTCCTGTGCAATTTTTATGTCGAGGCTGGCCTTAGATGATTTTATGAGTGCCCGTAGTTTTTTGCTACAACTGATCAGAGATGCCTTCCCTTTTTGGGATTTTGCTCCATCGTGTAGTAACTTCCTTCTTCTATTGTGTAGTTTGTTTATAGTTGGGGTCCACCAGACAGGATGCCTGCCTTTGGGGGACTGGGTCTTAGTTTTATTTAGGATTGCATGATCCATGCATTCCTGAAGGTGTTCATAGAATGCGTTTATAAAGGATTCTGCAGTCTGGGCCGTATTTTCCACAGGCCCGGAGGCTTTGAAGGATTCCACCTCGGTTTTGAGTAGTGTGAAGTTTGCTTTAGAGAAGTTTTTCACTGTGGTTTTCTAGGCAGGGGGTGGGGTCGGGATGTGGATATCCAGTGAGATTAATTTATGGTCTGATCTTACCAGTGAGCGATACACTTCTGGTCTGGAGCATACAGTCCCCATGTTGGTGATGATCAGGTCCAGTGGTCACAAGTTGTTCCATAGCATTTGAGTTTATAAATTCTAGGAACCTTTGGGCTAGGGTGTTGGAGCTAGAGTAATGCTCCCAGTCTATGTTTGGGTAGTTGAAGTTGCCCAATATAATGATGTTTGGAGAGACCTTCATATTTTCCAGTGTTCTCAGGAAGGACAAGTGGGGCTCCTGGGTTTAGTAGGGTGGTCTGTAGCAGGCTATAAACTGGAAGGCAGTTTTCCCCACTGTTAGTTGCACATGGATAGTCTCCGATGCTTTGTGCTGTGCCACCAACCTGGAGGAGTGGGTATCTTTGACGAATATTGATACTTCCCCTCCTTTTGTGGTTCGGTCTGAATTTTGGGGCAGAAAAGCATGGTATGAAGTATAACCTGGTAGTGCTGGGGTGCTCTCGGGAGCCTTGAACCAGGTTTCTGTTACTACTCAGATATCAATGTTCTCCATGCTAAGGAGAGTTTTGAGTGCGTGCATCTTGAGGTTTAGACTTCTGGCATTGAGTAGTATTACTCTTAGTTTCTTATCCCTTGTGATACCTATGGAGGTGGGTTTGTCTTTTGAGCCTTGCCTAAAAAAGGCACTATGGGGGTGGCAAGAGCCTTTGCCAATATCCGAAAGCCCAGGGGTGACAGGTGCAAGCCGTCCCTAGCGAAGCAGCGTGGCTTGTCGAGCATGTCATCCCAGGCTGACAGGCATTGGATCCCCTTTGAATGACACCAATACTTAAGCCAATTGTTGAAATTGATCATCTTGTCTTCATATTGTGGCATCATTCTTGGTGAGGGTAAGATGCTACTCAAGGTCAGGGTCATACCGCTTGGGCTACATGCTCAGAGAGCTCCTCTATGTCTCTTTTCATGTAGTCCAGGGAGGTACGTCTCAGGTCATTCACACCAGCATGGACAATGACTGAGTCATATTTGTACTTGCCTTGGAGTGACCTGAGTGTTTGTGTTATGTGGCGGATCCTAGCGCCCGACAGGCAGCTCACCGTGACCTTCTCCTTGTTCAGCCTGGTGAGCGGGACGTCAGTGTGCCTGACGATAGAATCACCTATTACAAGTGTATCAGGTTTGTTGTTTAGCCTTAAGGGTTGTGACTGTTCGGCACACTGACTTTGTGAACTGTGTGTTGCATGTGTTTTGTTTTGGGGTAGCGGTTGCTTGGGTGTCTGCTTTGGAGGTCTCTGCTGCTTAGGCAGATTTTTATTTAGAGCCTCAGAGTATGTTTTTGTGTGTTTATGTGTTTGGTTTGCTGTCGTGGTAGGTCTATGTGAGACTGGAATTGTAGTGAGTGTGGATACCTTCTCCTCCTGACTGGTTACACCAGTACTGAGTTGAGAGAGCTGAGCCTCCAGTTTGGCTATATGGTTGCATCTCTCACATATGTTGGAATTTGTTGGGAGGAGGAGAGGGTTGTCTGTGTACATGAGGCAGTTGCAACATTGCCTCAAGATTCCCAGATTCACCAGCTGGACTGGAGAGGATACTGCCAACTGACCTTTGGACATGCTAGAATAGTACAGGTAACTCCTTTAAAATTGAAAAAAGGGCCAATGGGGAGTAAGGTACTCAAGGGGAGTTTGTGAGGGTGTAGTGCTTTTAATTTTTTAGTGCTGACTTATATAATTGCTTTAGTGAGCAAGTGCCAGGCTTTAGAGTAGGAATAGGGTGTTTATTATGAGAACTAGAGCAGTTCTAAGGGAAAAAGTGAAGAGCAGACTTTGTGAAGCCGAGAATGGTTTAAACCCAATTAAGCGGAGCTGCCCAATGCTGCGCTATGCGCAAAATCACGCAAACCTGCGCTAAAGCGGGTTTTATACAGGGGGACTTGAAAGAGCTAGAAATTGGCCCAAAGCGGCCAGTAGACTACCAGATTCTTGTGCTGGGAACACTCCCCCAGGGATAGATAGGCTGTTCTAAGCTCCCCACTCCCACACTCCCACTGGTGAACAAAGAAGCCTCATTTTATCAAAGAAAAGAAATGGGCAACACAGGAACTTTCCAAAAGTCCAGAATACAGCAAAGCCTGTATTTGGACTACTCTAGGTCAGGAAAGGCGGGAAACGAGTATAATTTTTTTTGTTTTTTTTTTTGCAAATAAACAGCAGGGAAATGCAATAAATATGTAACACAGGCTAGTGCACTTGAGTGTGTAGCCTCAACAGGTAAATGCAACAAACAGGACAAACTTTAAAAGTGCAGGTGCAAAAACAACTTTAAACAGTTTAAAACAGTTAAAGAAGCAGAAATATTTGCTATTTAGCTAGATTGGACAGTCGCCCAGGTAGTAGCAGGAAAAAAACACTTTTATCAGGTAAGCAGTCACTCTTTTAACCTCTCTGCTGCTAGCACCACTCTGCAGGACCACGAGGAGCTTGGCTGAGTAGTAACCTGAAAAAGATGCTAAGGATGGAGCTGCCAGGTAACAGGAAAAGAGGAAGGCCTAAGATAAGGTTTATGGATGTGGTGAGAGAGGACATGCAGGTGGTTGGTGTGACAGAGCAAGATGCAGAAGACAGGAAGAAATGGAAACAGATAATCCACTGTGGCGACCCCTAATGGGAGCAGCTGAAAGAAGAAGACGACTGTGGTATCATTCTGGGTGACGGCAGGATGCTGCTCAGGGCTAGGGTCATACCCGCCATGGGCTACATAATGAGAGCTCCTCCATGTCTCTTTTCATGTAGTCCAGGGAGGTATGTCTCAGGTCATTCACACCTACATGTACAATGACAGAGTCATATTTGTACCTGTTGTTGAGGGACCTGAGTGCATGCGTTATGTGGCGGATCCAGGTGCCTGACAGGCAGCTGACTGTTGCTTTCTCCTTATTCAACCTAGAGAATGGGACATCAGTGTGTCTCACTATCTTGTCACCTATGACTAGTGTGTTGGGCATGCTGTTTTGCCTCAGGGGCTTTGGTTGAGTGGCACACTGTTTAGCAGAGGTATGTGTCTTGTGATTAGTGTTGTGTTGTGGTGGTTGAGTGCGTTTCTGCTTTGAAGGTCTCTGCTGTTTGGTTAGATTTTTATTGAGAGCCTCTGTAAAGGTGGGTTTGTGGTTTGTGTTTTTATGTGAAGGCAATGCTGGTGTGTTCTGGAGGGCTATGTGTTCCATGTGGTGTGTTGCAAGTGTTGACCTCCTCTTGACCAGCTATTCGGGTCTTGGCTGGAGAGTGCCTGGCTTCCAATTTGGATATATAAGCGCATCTCTCACAAGTCTGTGTGTTGGGGGGTAAGAGGAGAGGGTTGTCAGTGTACATGAGGCAGTTGCTACATTTGCCTCAGGATGCCCAAGTTCACCAAGTTAATAGGAGAAAGCACAGGGAACTGACTTTTAGACATGACTGGAGGGGTTGCGTTAGTTCACGTATCCAGGATACAACAGAATTCTTGGGGATTGTGTGCAATACACAGTTGGAGTCTGATTGGCACCTATGCACGTTAGACATGACATTGTTGTATACAAATATTCCCCATTGGGCGGGGCTTTTAGCTCTCCAATTTTGGCTAGACAGAACTGCTTTATATCCCCGGGGTTTAACACATTCCTACTATGCTTGGCTGAGCATGTTCTTGAGAAAAATGTTTTTTACTTCCATGGAACATGCTATTTGCAGCTACAAGGTACGGCAATGGGGGGCTTCTTTTGCCCCTATTTATGCAGATCTGTTTATGGCCTACATTGAGACGCAATTGATATACGATCCTAATCACAACATCTACTTGGGGGACATAGATATTTGGAAGAGGTACTTGGACAACTGTTGGTTGGTGTGGAGGGCAGGTAGTGCTTATTTTATGGAATTTGTGGAATATATGAATCAGAACAAGTGGGGTATAGAGTTTAAGTTGAATTTTCTTCCCCATGAAATCACATTCCTGGATGTAACTATAACTAGGAATGTTGATAACACCTTAAGAACTGCAATTTATAGGAAATATTCACAATATAATTCCTTATTGCATGCCACCAGCCTCCACCCACAACATGTGATTCGGAACATCCCCAAATCACAGTTTCTGAGGGTCAGATGTGTATGTTCAGAGGATGACACATTTAATAAATATAAGGAAGATCTTGTTGGCAGATTTCATAACAGAGAGTATAGATTAGGTAACATTACCATGGCCAGCAGGTGGGCAAGTACACAAACTAGGGAACAATTATTACAATACAAACTAAAAACAACAGAGGGCCAAAATGTGTTAAGAATGGTCACTACTTATGGTCAGAATACTGGTGGACTCATGAATATCATAAACAAACATTGGAACATATTGTTAGCGGACAACAGACTTGCTTCAATAACTGGGGACCATTTAAGCCATTATAAACATTCCTACAGATCAATTAATACAGTCTGGCAAAGTACCATGACTGGGGAGAAATTAATGGGCTCTTATCTTTGTGGGCATTGTACCCATTGCCCCAAAGTATTTAAGACCAAACAATTTACCATAAAAATACAGCACAGGTATTTGATATCAAGTTTTTGGCAAACTGTGGTTCAGACTGGGATGTTTACCTGGCTTCCTGCTCATGCTCAGCATTCTATGTAGGGCAAACTTCTAGGCTATTGAGAATCAGAATTTCTGAACACGAGTGATGTCAGGAACCACAAACTGACCAATTCTTTATATAAACACACTTTGAAGCATCCAACAGCGTCTTTTCATTTTACCATTACTGATAAAATTGGTGGGGACAGGAACTGAACAGACATTCCATACTAAATTCTAAGGAGAAGAAATGGATAATTAAATTAGGTAGGCTGTTTAGCCCTGGTCTGAATGAGCATTTGTAAACTGTAAACTTTCAATTACATTTAATTGCATAATTGAGCTGTCTTTATATACAGCTTAGACTCTGCCTTCATTTATTAATTTTGTTGCACTGAGGAAGGTTAGGTTAGCCGAAACCAGTTTGTTGCATATTTTGTATAATTAGTGTATTCACAGGGGCTTTCAACACCTCTAGTGATGTTTTGAGCAGTTTTTCATTAAACTGTTGTTTTATAATCACCTCATTGTGCTGGCTTTGTTTTGGAGTACTGGAGTAGGTTTGAGCCGTTGCACTTGCCATACTTGCGAGGGAGTGAAGTTTTGTCTATACAAGCCTAGCCAAAAAGGTACCCTGGCTTTCGCCACCCAAGAAAATTATTTTCCTGTGCCCCTGGTGATCCCCGGGGTGAATTTCCTATTTCCCATCCAATTATCAAGATTTTTCTTGAAGATTGATAAAGAGGAGCTTTGTTTGATATAGATAAGTAGTTTGTTCCAGAGTATGGGAAGTCTCTGACACAGGAATCTATCCCTCCAGTATGTTTTGTTTATTGTGGTGACACGGTTTATGTCCCTCGAGAGTGTAGCTCGGAGGGATTGGTATTTCTTTAAGTGGAGCATGTCCAACAGTTCTGGGTTTGACATAGCTTTTTATGTTAGGCAGAGATCGCCTCTGAGTAGGTGATAAGGGACGGAGTAAAGCTGGAGTTTTTTGAGACGGTCTGTGCAGGGCATCTGTTTGAGGCCAGTAATCCTCTTTGTGAGGTATTTCTACGGCCTTTCCAGTTGTAGATGTCTTGTAAGGTACAAACCAAAAGGGGCGTTGTACTCTATGATGGGTCTAATCAGTGACGAGTAGAGGGGAACAATGACCTCTTTTTTCCTGGATGAGAATCCTTTTGTGATGAGGTGTGCCACGTAGAAGGATTTCCTGACTAGTGTGGCGATGTGATTATCAAAGGAGAGACTACTGTCCACCTGTGTCCCAAGGTCTTATCACACTTTCGGTGTTAAGTAGATTACCACCTATGTGGTAGCTCATGGGTACTGAGTTTTTACCAAAGGGGATGAAAATGCACTTTTTGGCACTGAGCTTGAGGCCATGGCTTTGACACCAGGCATCTGTCTCAGTGAGGCCCTTTTGAAGGATGTCCACATAGTCAGGAGTTTCAATTATGGCTCCTAGTTTGCAGTCATCTGCGAACTTCATTAGCCAAAGACCGACTGTGTTAGCCTGTACTTCAGAAAAGTAGATACCAAACAGGAGAGGACCCAAGACTGAACCCTGTGGTACTCCACTTGTCACTGGTCTGAAATTGGATTTGGAGTCTGCTACTTTTACAGTGTGGGTTCTGTCAGTGAGCCAGTTGGCAGCCTATCTTGTGACATAGGGATTTATACCTAGTTTAGTGAGTTTACTTATAATTCCAGAGTGGGGGTGGTGTCAAAAGCCTTAGCAAGATCTAGATAGACTGTGTGAACCACCTTACCCATGTCTACTACTTTGGTGACTGCTTCAAAGAAGTCAATCAGGTTTAGGAGACATGATCTGCCTTTTACAAACCCGAACTGGGTGGGGTTCAGAGATTGGAGATTACCAGTGTCTTTGTTTTATAAGTTCCATGATGATACGTTCCATGGCCTTGCAGACCAGGCTCGTTAGGCTAATGAGGCAGTAGTTCCCTTGGTATCTGGTGGCTCCCCCTTTGTGGAGTGGGATAACCATTGCTCTGTGTCATTAAGTGGGCACAAAGCCTGAGGTGAGGCTATGACTGAACATGGTGCTTAGGTGGGGTGCCAGTTCATTCTGAAGTTCATGTAGAACACAGCCTGGGATGTTGTCAGGTCCCATGGATGCTGTGTTCTTGGCTTTAGAGAGTGTGTTTTTTACCTGTGCAGCCGTGATTACAGGAACTTGTGAAGGGGGGGGTAAAGTCAGCACTGAACCTGACAGGATGAACATCAGTTGGGTCTGTATATTTAGTGCCATTGTGCTGTAACTCAGAACAGATCTGAGTGTTGCCATTGAGATTTTTGACATAGCAATAGAATATTTTGTGGTTGTCTTTAGAATCAGTGGCAATTTTGTTTTCATAATTAGCTTTGGAGGATTTTATGAGGGATCTCAGCTTATTACTGAGGCTGATCAGGGAGTTCTTCCAGTCATAGGACTTTACTCTTTTTTGCAACAGTTTCTTTCTTCTGTTATAGAGTTTGTTTATGGCAGGGGACAATCACATTGACTTCCTTTTTTTGGAGGATAGCATCTTGGTACTGTTAGGGATAGCACGAACCATGCACTTGTATAAGTGCTTATAAAGTGCATTTGTGTAAGATTCAGCAGTTGTACCTCTACTGTCCGTCTGCATGGGTGTTGTGAAGTTTGCCACTTCTGTCTTAAAAAACGTGAAGTTGGCTTTGGAGAATTTTTTTACAGTGGTTTCCCTGATTGTGGGGGGGTAGAGGCGGGAAGCTGGCCTTAGACAATTTTATGAGTGCCTGTAGTTTTTTGCTAATACTGATCAGTGATGCCTTCCCTTTTTGGGATTTTGCTCTATCATTTAGTAGCTTCCTCCTTCTATTGTATAGTTTGTTTATGGCTGGGGTCCACCAGACAGGATGTCTGCCTTTGGAGGATTGGGTCTTGGTTTTATTTGGGATTGCATGATCCATGCATTCCTGAAAGTGTTCATAGAATGCGTTTATAAAGGATTGTGCGGTCTGGGCGTATTTTCCACAGGCCGGGGCTTTGAAGGATTCCACCTCGGTTTTGAGGAGTGTGAAATTTGCTTTAGAGAAGTTTTTCACTGTGGTTTTCTGGGCAGGGGTGGGGTCGGATGTGAATATCCAGTGAGATTAGTTTATGGTCTGATCTTACCAGTGAGGGATACACTTCTGGTCTGGAGCATAGAGTCCCCATGTTGGTGATGATCAGGTCCAGTATGTTTTCCCCTCTTGTGGGAGTGGTAACAAGTTGTTCCATAGCATTTGAGTTTATAAATTCTAGGAATCTTTGGGCTAGGGTGTTGGAGCTAGAGTAATGCTCCCAGTCTATGTTTGGGTAGTTGAAGTCGCCAATATAATGGTGTTTGGAGAGACCTTCATATTTTCCAGTGTTCTCAGGAAGGCCGAGTGGGGTTCCTGGGTTTGGGAGGGTGGTCTGTAGCAGGCTATAAACTGGAAGGCAGTTTTACCCACTGTTAGTTGCACATGGATAGTCTCTGATGCTTCGTGCTTTGCCACCAACCTGGAGGTGTGGGTATCTTTGATGAATATCGATACTCCCCCTCCTTTTGTGCTTCGATCCAAGTTTTGGGGCCGAAAAGCATGGTATGAGGTATAACCTGGTAGTGCTGGGGTGCTCTCGGGAGCCCTGAACCAGGTTTCTGTTACTGCACAGATATCGATGTTCTCCATGCTAAGGAGAGTTTTGAGTGCGTGCATCTTGAGGTTTAGACTTCTGGCGTTGAGTAGCATTACTCTTAGCTTCTTATCCCTTGTGATACCTATGGAGGTGGGTTTGACTTTTGAGCCTTGCCTAAAAAAGGCACTATGGGGGCAGCAAGAGCCTTTGCCAATATCCTAAAGCCCAGGGGTGAAAGGTGCAAGCTGTCCCTAGCAAAGCATCGTGGCTTGCCGAGCATATCATCCCAAGCTGACAGGCATTGGATCTCCTTTGAATGACACCAGTACTTAAGCCAATTGTTGAAACTGATCATCTTGTCTTTATATTGTGGCATCATTCTTGGTGAGGGTAAGATGCTACTCAAGGTCAGGGTCATACCGGCCTGGGCTACATGCTCAGAGAGCTCCTTTATGTCTCTTTTCATGTAGTCCAGGAAGGTATGTCTCAGGTCATTCACACCAGCATGGACAATGACTGCGTCATATTTATACTTGCCTTGGAGTGACCTGAGTGCTTGTGTTATGTGGTAGATCCTAGCGCCCGACAGGCTGCTCACCATGACCCTCTCCTTGTTCAGCCTGGTGAGCGGGACGTCAGTGTGCCTGACGATAGAGTCACCTATTACAAGTGTATCAGGTGTGTTGTTTAGTCTTAAGGGCTGTGACTGTTTGGCACACTGGCTTTGTGAGGACTTTCACAGGACACTAAGGATAATCACAAGGCTTTCTTTAGTTATGTTAGGAACCTGGGTGGTAATTCCCAGATATGCTCAGAATTAGTCCAAAATGACAAAAAATACACTGAACCCACAGACATTGCCAACATCCTAGCTGACAGGTTCAGTGCAAACTTCTCCCCTCCCACGAAAGGGCAAATATCTATCCCAGCAGAGTGCTGCCCCCCTGACATCTCAGATGCTCAGGTAAGAGCCGCCCTCTCCAAAGCAAAACACACAGCATCAATGGGACCAGACGGTGTCCCGGGCTGCGTCCTACATGAACTCCAAGAAGAGCTAAACCCAAACATAAAACTACTGTTCAATCTCAGCCTTACTACAGGATATGTGCCCAAAGAGTGGCATACAGCAACAGTGGTCCCTCTCCATAAAGGTGGTGCCTCAATGGATCCTGGAAACTATTGACCCATAAGCCTGACTAGCTTGGTCTGCAAAGCTATGGAAAGGATCCATCATGGACCTCATAAATAAAGATATTGGGGACCTACAGACACTGGATCCTACCCAGTTCGGCTTTAAGGGCAGATCCTGCCTCTTAAACCTGGTTGATTTCTTTGAAACAGTCACCAAGGCCATTGACGAGGGGAAGGTGGTCCACACAGCCTACTTGGACCTCGCAAAAGCCTTCAATACAATACTCCACTCGGGCATTATAGATAAGCTCACCAGCTTAAATATAAACCCCTATGTCACTAGATGGATTGCAAACTGGCTCAAGGACAGAACGCACATGGTTAGAATTGCTGGAGCCATGTCAGACTCCAAACCAGTTACAGGTGGTGTCCCACAAGGCTCAGTCCTGGGACCTCTCTTGTTCGGTATATATTTCTCGGAGGTACAGGCCAACACGGAAGGATTGTGGCTGACCAAGTTCGCAGATGACTGCAAACTGGGCACCATAATCGACTCTCCAGCCGACACAAGCATCCTCCAAAAGGGCCTCATAGAAACAGACAACTGGTGCCAGAGCCATGGCCTCAAGCTAAATGCCAAAAAGTGTATAGTCATCCCCTTTGGCAAAAACAAAGTGCCCACAAATTACCACATAGGTGGTAGTCCATTAAGTACAGAAGAAATACTTAGGGACCTGGGGACCCAAGTTGATAGCAATCTCTCATTTGACAACCATGTGGCCAAAGTGGTTAGAAAAACATTTTATATAGCCCACCTAATCATGAAGGGATTCACATCTAAATCAGGGGAGGTCATCGTGCCTCTTTACTCATCCCTCATCAGGCCCATAATTGAGTACAATGCCCCTTTTGGGATGTACGTTACCAGACACCTGCAGCAACTGGAAAGACCCCAAAAGTACCTCACCAAGAGGATCAAAGGGCTCAAACAGATGCCATATCCTGCCTGGTTAAAGAAACTCCAGCTCTACTCAGTGGCATACCGCCTGTTCAGAGGTGATCTGTGCCTGACGATAAAGCCATGTCCAACCCGGAATTAATGGACATGCTGCACCTCAGAAAATCCAAATCCCATCGAGCCACGTGCTCGAGACTTGAACCTCAGCACTGAAATAAATAGGACATGCTGGAGGGACAGATTCATAACCCAGAGGCTCCCTTCACTCTGGAATAAAATCCCGGTCCAGGTTAGGCAGAGTCCCTCATTGACTCTCTTCAAGAGGAATCTTGATGAGTGGATGGGAGATCGTAGGTTTACCCCGGGTATCACTTCTGTGTCACTGTTAGACAGAGGCACAGTATACTAACCTCGAAAAAGGGCATAGCAAAATAAATTTAAAATGGGTGGCGAAAGCCAAACACATTCTGGCTAGGCTTATAAATGCCCTAGGGCAGATAGCCTAGTATGAACCTATGAACCTATGTCTAGGCTGATTAGCTTGTGGTCGGATCTGACCAACGAGGAATTGACCTCTGGTGTGGAACACCAGTCACCCATGTTGGTAATGACCAGGTCTAGGATACTGCTGCCCCTGGTGGGGTGTGGATAAGTTGATCCAAGGCATGGGAATTTATGAATTCCAGAAAACGTTGAGCAAAAGAGTTGGTACACGAGTAGTTTTCCCAGTTAATGGTGAGGAAGTTGAAATCGTCCATTATTAGGGTGTTGGGTTGTACCCTAATATTTTCCAGTGTATCAAGAAATGAGGAATGGGAATCCTGGGGCATGGTGGCGGATTTGTAGCAAGTTACAATTTGGATTGCAGTCTTGTCCAGAGTTAGTTGCACTTGGATAATCTCGGATGCATTATGCTGAGCAACTAGCCTGAAGGTGTGGATATCCTTAATGAATATGGACACACCTCCACCTTTAGTGTTTCGGTCCAGGTTATGTGGCGAAAGGTGTGGTATGAATTATAGCCACCTGGTAATGCAGGGGTGCTCTCTGGAGCCTTGAACCAGGTCTCTGTCACTGCAAAGATGTCGATGTTCTCCATTTTAAGGAGTGCCTCGAGTGAATGCATTTTGAGGTTTAGACTTCTAGCACTGAGTAGCATTACTCTCAGATTTTGCTTGCTTGAACCTGTTACAGTGGTGAATTTGTCATTTGAACCTTGCCTAAAAAAGGCACTATAGGGGTGACAAGAGCCTTAGCCAGTATCCGGAATCCCAAGGGTGACAGGAGCAGGCCATCTCTGGCAAAGCATCGTGGTCTGTCGATCATGTCATCCCAGGCAGACAGATACTGGATCCCCTTAGAATGACACCAGAAGCTCATCCAATTGTTGAAGTCAATCATTTTGTCCTTGTACTGCGGTATCATTCTGGGCGATGGCAGAATGCTACTCAGGGCTAGGTTCATACCTGCCTGGGCTACAAGATCGGAAAGCTCCTCCATGTCTCTTTTCATGTAGTCCAGGGAGGTACGTCTCAGGTCATTCACACCAACATGGACAATGACAGAGTCATATTTGTACTTGTTGTGGAGTGACCTGAGTGCGTGCATTATGTGGCGGATCCTGGCACCCGACAGGCAGCTGACAGTAACTTTTGCCTTGTTTAGCCTGGTGAGTGGAACATTAGTGTGCCTGACTATACAGTCACCTATGACTAGAGTGTTGGGTACATTGTTATGCCTTATGGGCTGTGGTTGAGTGGCACACTGAATTTGTAGGCTATGTGTCACTTGGGTTGTGTTGGGGTAGTGGAGGTTGCATGTGTTTCTGCTTTGGAGGTCTCTGTTGCTTCTGCAGATTTTTATTGAGAACCTCCATGAATGTAAGTGTGTCTTTTGTGTTGCTATGTGTCTGTTTTGGTGGTGCAGGTTTTGAGGGACTATATGATGAGTGTGTTATGGTGCAAGTGTTTATCTTCTACTTTTGACAGTCTAGTCCAGTCTTGAGTGAAGAGAGCTTTGCTTCCAGTTTGGCTGCATAACTACATCTCTCACAGGTTGTAGGTGTTAGGTGGTATGAGGAAAGGGTTGTCTGTGTACATGAAGCAATTGCTGCATTGCTCCAAGATGCCCATATTCATCAGGAAGACAGGAGAAAACACCAGGAGCTAACCTTTAGACATGCCTGGATAGGTGCTTATTTATTAAGTAGTAAAAACTGTTTTCCTCTAGACAAGTGAGGAAAGTTGAGTGCTATAGTAATTTGTAGCTTATTTGGTGCTTACAATGAGTTCTGAACAAGTGCTGAGCTCAAAGAAACAGATTTGAGTGCTAAAACTAGAAAACTGGCTAGTTCTAAGGGAAAATTTGAAGAGCAGACTTTATGGTGCCAGGAATAGTTTAACCCTAGCTAAGCAACGATGCATAAAGTGTATTTTTTATATAACTGTAGCAAATGAGCAAACTGATTTAAACAAATTAACCAATAAAAAGCTAAAAACTGAGCCCCGTTCCAGCAGTCTTCAATCAGACAAGTTCTAACTGCACACTCCTGCCACTAGGGTGCAGATGAACCTTCTCCAAAAAAGATGGTCTGGATTACTGTTCAAGTTATACAAACAAAGCTAAATTCAGCAGGTCTGAATTTAGTCTAATGCTACAGCAAACAAGGTGTACCAATTTCAGAAAGAAACAGTTCAAATAAGAAGGCACAAGCTTTTAACCAGAAACTCACAGCTCAGAAGGGCAGAATCTACCCTCTCCTCCCACAAGAGTGCAGTCAGACCACACCTTCTTAATGTAAAATAACTGGCCCGAAGCCCAAGTGCTTAAACCAGAACTAATACACTCAGAATAACAGACATTAAGCCTTCAATCAGCAACTTCCAACTTACAAGGATGTAAGCTACCTACCCTGCCACAACAGTGCAGACCACAAACTTTCTTAATGTAAAACAACTAGTCTGAAGCTCAAGTGCTTCAACCAAAGGCTTAGAATAACAGTTATAATTTAATCAGGCTACTAACAAGCAGTAATAAATGCAGCAGAATAAATACAATTGAGTACTTTTAAGAAGAGGCAAAACCAAAATAAAGACCAATTTATTTTTATTAAAGTGCAAGGAGAGAGGAAGGAGGAGCAGAGGTTAAGAACCTAAGTAGGTTGGCTTTCTCAAATGTTCTCTCTGTACTAAGTAGAGTGAACACCAGACTGGGAGGGGTGTCCCAGATCAAATTTACAGTAGGGGCGGGCAACAGCATAGCCACCAACTATAACATCACCACAAGAATAGGGTAGGAGGAAAGGAAAAACAGTTTCAGGACAGATGAGAAGCAGAAAACAATGCCAGAAAATATATAAAACAATTCAGTCAGGCAATATTAAGACAATGCAGAACTCTGAAAGGTTAAATTGCCAAGAAATATACTTATCAATCAGCAATATATTTCCAGATTGTTTGAGAATCACACCAGTCAGAACCCAAGAGTTTGCAACAGTGTATGCAAGAATTTACAAACTATTTTTAAATCAATAAGCCTTGAAGCAATCAGATAACATAGAAGCTGTTAGATCAGTTTTATAAACTCCACCTCACAAAGAGGGGGTAAGCAGTTTCAGGAGAGATGAGAAATATAAAACAATGCCAGAAAATATACAAAACAATTCAGTTTCAGTATAAAACAGTTCAGTTTCTAGTGCTGCTTTAAAGGGAATTATATAACCTCTGAAAATAATCCTCTACACCCAAGTATCTTTTGTTATGTCTAGCCAGGATCTCTGGTGCAGGGATAATCGACCCTGATTGCCTCCAGAAAGTGACAATCAGCCTCATTTCAGGAGCAATGATAGAGTTTATCAGAGAAAGAATCTCTGGACCCTTGGCTCTGCATGCCTCCTCTGCCACGTGGGCATCGTTGTCCATTTGAATTCTCCCCTCTGCCCCTGTGAGACCTACTTCCACATGGATCTTGGAAAAGACCCTGGGACTTCCTGGACTGCATTTTCGATCACCTCACTGATTCCTAGAAAAGGATCTTTGAGAAGTCAAAAACATACACCCATTGCAGAAAGGGTCTTTCCATCTTTTTCACACCTGCAGTGTGTGTCCTTCACTTTTGTGCCAAACAATGAGCTGCCGTCAAAGGGTGCACTGACGAATGAGGACTTGAATTGCTCTGCAAAATCACAGAAGTGCATCCAGGCATGCCTCCTGATGGAAATGACTGAACCCACTGCCCTTGAGGCACCTTCAGCTGCATGTGAGATGAGCCTCATGGATGAATTTGAAATAGATTGAATGGTAGATAGATATATTTATCCTACTGCTCTTCTTTTTTCATTTTCCTCCTTCCTCTAGATCACTTCATTCCTCCTCTACTCCTATCTTCTTTTGCACTTTCCTTCTTCTGACCTTGTATATAGCTATGTACTATTCATTGCATTACATTTATTTTCTTATCCATTGTAAACATATGTTTGTTTTGCTCTTTTATTTTTAACTTGTCTCTATTTGTATGTATGTGTATGTTTTGTTCGGGGCTTTTCCCCTCTGGTCTCCACTAAAAATGGGTAACTTCTTACCCAGTTGGAATAACTGACAAATGTGAAATAAATAAATATAAGGCCACAGAAGACTGAGCCTTAGCAGTACTGGTCTCTGAAAGGGATTTTTAAAGTTTCTTGATCAAGGCCCTTTGCAATCTTGTAAAGTGTGCTAAGTAATTCAATGAACTAAGGGCAAAAATTGCTGAAGCATAGATATGCTTCCCAAATCTGTACAATGCCCTAAGACTTCCTGTTGCAGGGATGGACAGAGGAACTTTGCTCAACAAGTTCCTTCTTGGTGGCCGCAGTGGTGACTATAGCATTTACGGGCATCCCTTTACTCCAGAACTCCCTACCTACAGGTAGAGCCAGAATCCAATCTGGCCTCTTGGGAACTGGCTCAACTGAGTCAGACTCCTTCCACACCAACCTAGACATCAAGTAAATGAGCTCATTGGTGGGTGGAGTAACCCAAGAGGAAGATGGGCCAAGCTCCAAAGGCTTCCAAAATTACTGATTCCTCCAGTGAAGAGTTATCAGAGAACCAACCATCTCTTTGCTTAAGGATCTCAAGGATGTCTCCAAATGCGACACTTTTAGGAGGTGATCTTGGGAACCTTCTATTTCATCAAAATCGGTATCCTCAGTGACCGACTCCTGAGGGGAGTCCAAGTGCCTCCTCTTGCATCTCCTTTTCCTAGGGACTTCCTCGGTGGGATACTCCAGTGAAGTATCTGAGGAGATTGTACAACCCTGCTGGGTGACCTGCAGATTTTGAGCTGGCTGTCCCTCTGGCGTAGAATGATGTAGCTCAAGGCGCAGAGGCATCTTGGATTTAGATGGAAGATCCGAGGGGATAGGATCAGTCTATCCTGCTAGAACAGAAAACACTCCCTTCACTATCTCAAAGGCAGATTGCTCCAGGGAGAAAAAAAAATGATGGAGCTGAGAAGTCAAGATTCTGGCCCATTAGTTCCTTCTGCCCCAAAAGTAGTCTACCCTTGGTGGAAGTCAGAACTGATCTGTCTAATGCAGAGGTTCCAAGAGGCAGAGATGGCTCTGAAAACTCGTATACAACAGGAGAGCTTCAGCTCAGATTCATCTGGAACTAAACACGTTGGAGCCA
Source organism: Protopterus annectens (assembly GCF_019279795.1). Classification (NCBI taxonomy): domain Eukaryota; kingdom Metazoa; phylum Chordata; order Ceratodontiformes; family Protopteridae; genus Protopterus; species Protopterus annectens. Next base: position 1,137,662,823 of record NC_056733.1, on the reverse strand, counting down.
ACGCACAAGAGATAGCTCTGGATTCAAAAATAAAAATATCTTCATATTCAAACCAGAAGGACCCGGAAGGCTCAGATCCAGGGGCTCCGAAACGGTCGGTCAGATCAGAGAAGGAGCCACCATAGGCACTGTGGTGGACGGACCGGCTTCCTGACTTGAAGGAGTAGGAACCGGGAGAACATCCATCTGTATCTGCTCTGAAAGGAATCGCCTCATCATTCTGTCCTTGTTTTCTTCTGTCAAATTCCTGAAAGAACAAGATGAGGCAAGGGAAGGTGACCTAGAGTGTCATCTTTCTAAGAAGGAGGAAGGTACTCTTGAAGGTAGCAGTGCCAGGGAACATGTGTACTTAGTCCTGGACAACATTCTCGGATCTGAAGAGGTAGGATCCATGGAGAGTTTAGTCAGACCTCTCAGAGGTAGGATCACTGTGTATTTCGGCTCTGACTTGTGTTTCTTTTTTTGGCAGCTCCAAAGAAGACAGAGTCGATGATACTGAAGGCTTCCAAGACTTGGTAGAAGGCTTCTTAAATTTCTTTGTGGGGGACTGAGCCCCAGAAATAGTTTCACCAAAGCCCACGGATTAAAATTCTTGGAAATGGAGCAGTCAATTTGGAGGTGGTCAAAGCCCAAACAGTAAACACATAAGGTATGGGTGTCAGACAAGGGCAATTTGTGCCCACACTTCTGGCATTTTTTGAAACCTGAAGGTCCTTTATCAGACATACTGTAAGAATAATAGAAACTATTGAGAAACAGAAATAAAAGCCCTTTGTTTAAAAAAAAAAAAAATATATATATATATATATATATATATATATATATATATATATATATATATATATATAATAAGAAAGGAGAAAGATACCAGCTATGGTACTGAGAAATACATGCAAGTGTAATAAAAGTATAGAAAAAGGAGTTAAACAGATACCAACTATGGCATATAAGAACTACACAGTGTGTAATGGGAAGGGAGAAAGTCTAATAATAGATTAATATAAAGAAATTAAGTAGAAACACATCGTATTTGAAGAAATAACTCGAGAGCTCAGGCTGACAATGTCTATTCGCAAAAGAGCAATCGACATCTGAGGTATGTTAGGGGTTGGTGCATTATGAGTAACTGATGGACTCGAGAACTTTTTGGTGGCCATGAGCTACAGCAATGGCTGGGTTGGATCTGAGGATTGGATACGAACCAAACAGTTGAGGACAGAATGAAAACTGACAACATCAGATCATTACCTTTTGGAAGGAGGAAAGCCATCCAGCACTCCATCACACACCTTGTTATTAATATATACCAGAGATTGCTCTACAATTGGGATGGGGCAAATTCTCCACTCCCTGCTGTTTAGTGATCTTTCACAGAGAAAAAGACATCATGTACAATCAGTTCAATATCGATGAACTGCACCAGCTTTTGTTCCAGTTCAACCAAAGGAGGTCTCATTCCAATAAATTACACCCATATACAAGGGTTGCACACTATCCATTAAAAACATTTCTTCAGTTCACTGTTTATCAAAAACTTAATATCAAAAATGGTGAACTGAAAACATACAACACCGCAAAAATAAATTTTTGTTCAGGGGGTAGCCTCCCCACACCCCTAAATTATATGTCAACTTACCAGTCACAACACAGTGAAGAACAGGGCAAAAATCTTAAAAAAGTCCAATGCTGGCATGATCAATAAATTACACTGCAGTTTATTCACCGCAATATTAAATTTTTAAACTAAATCTGCTCGAATCTCGATGCAGTGATCACCTATAA